>NC_041385.1:348757752-348793959 GCF_002162155.2 Triticum dicoccoides | reverse complement strand
TGCCGGGATCCCTGCTGCATCCACCACCACGATGTCGTGCTGCTGGATCTTCATCAACCTCTCCTTCCCCCTTGCTGGATCAAGAAGGAGGAGACGTCATGCTGACCGTACGTGTGTTGAACGCGGAGGTGCCGTCTGTTCGGCGCTAGGATCTCCGGTGATTTGGATCACGATGAGTACGACTCCCTCAACCACGTTCTCTTGAACGCTTCCGCTCGATCTACAAGGGTATGTAAATGCACTCCTCTCTCTCGTTTATAGATGAACTCATAGATTGATCTTGGTGAAATCGTAGGAAATTTTTTGTTTTCTGCAACGTTCCCCATCAGTGGCATCATGAGCTAGGTCTATGCGTAGTTCTCTTTGCACGAGTAGAACACAAATCTGTTGTGGGCGTAGATGTTGTCAACTTTCTTGCCACTACTAGTCTTATTTTGTTCAGTGGTATTGTGGGATGAAGCGGCCCGGACCGACCTTACACGTACGCTTATGTGAGATAGGTTCCACCGACTGACATGCACTAGTTGCATAAGGTGGCTAGCGGGTGTCTGTCTCTCCCACTTTAGTTGGAGCGGATTCGATGAAAAGGGTCCTTATGAAGGGTAAATAGAAGTTGACAAATCACGTTGTGGCTTTTTCGTAGGTAAGAAAACGTTCTTGCTAGAACCCTATTGCAGCCACATAAAAGATGCAACCACAATTAGAGGACGTCTAACTTGTTTTTGCAGCAATTGCTTTGTGATGTGATATGGCCAAAAGTTGTGATGAATGATGAATGATATATTGTGATGTATGAGATCATGTTCTTGTAATAGGAATCACGACTTGCATGTCGATGAGTATGACAACCGGCAGGAGCCATAGGAGTTGTCTTAATTATTGTATGACCTGCGTGTCAATGATTTAACACCATGTAATTACTTTACTTTATTGCTAAACCGTTAGCTATAGTAGTAGAAGTAATAGTTGGCGAGCAACTTCATGGAGACACAATGATGGAGATCATGATGATGGAGATCATGGTGTCATGCCGGTGACGAAGATGATCATGGAGCCCCGAAGATGGAGATCAAAGGAGCTATATGATATTGGCCATATCATGTCACCACTATTTGATTGCATGTGATGTTTATCATGTTTTTGCATCTTGCTTACTTAGAACGACGGTAGTAAATAAGATGATCCCTCATAATAATTTCAAGAAAGTGTTCCCCCTAACTGTGCGCCGTTGCGACAGTTTGTTGTTTCGAAGCACCATGTGATGATCGGGTGTGATAGATTCTAACGTTCACATACAACGGGTGTAAGACAGATTTACACATGCAAAACACTTAGGTTAACTTGACGAGCCTAGCTTGTACAAACATGGCCTCGGAACACAGAGACCTAAAGGTCTAACATGAGTCGTATGGAAGATACGATCAACATGGAGATGTTCACCGATGATGACTAGTCCGTCCCACGTGATGATCGGACGCGGCCTAGTCGACTCGGATCATGTAACACTTAGATGACTAGAGGGATGTCTAATCTGAGTGGGAGTTCATTAAATAATTTGATTAGATGAACTTAATTATCATGAACTTAGTCTAAAATCTTTGCAAAAATGTCTTGTAGATCAAATGGCCAACGCTCATGTCAACATGAACTTCAACGCGTTCCTAGAGAAAACCAAGCTGAAAGATGATGGCAGCAACTATACGGACTGGGTCCGGAACCTGAGGATCATCCTCATAGCTGCCAAGAAAGCATATGTCCTAGAAGGACCGCTAGGTGAAGCACCCATCCCAGAGAACCAAGACGTTATGAACGCTTGGCAGTCACGTGCTGATGATTACTCCCTCGTTCAGTGCCGCATGCTTTACAGCTTAGGACCGGGGCTCCAAAAGCGTTTTGAGCAACATGGAGCATATGAGATGTTCGAGGAGCTGAAAATGGTTTTCCAAGCTCACGCCCGGGTCGAGAGATATGAAGTCTCTGACAAGTTCTATAGTTGTACGATGGAGGAAAATAGTTCTGTCAGTGAGCACATACTCAAAATGTCTGGGTTGCACAACCGCCTGTCCCAGCTGGACATTAACCTCCCGGATGAGGTGGTCATTGACAGAATCCTTCGGTCGCTCCCACCGAGCTACAAGAGCTTTGTGATGAACTACAATATGCAGGGGATGGTGAAAACTATTCCTGAAGTATTTTCAATGCTGAAGTCAGCAGAGGTAGAAATCAAAAAGGAACATCAAGTGTTGACGGTCAATAAAACCACCAAGTTCAAGAAAGGCAAGGGTAAGAAGAACTTCAAGAAGGACGGAAAGGATGTTGCCGCGCCCGGTAAGCCAGTTGCCGGGAAGAAATCAAAGAATGGACCCAAGCCTGAGACTGAGTGCTTTTATTGCAAAGGGAAGGGTCACTGGAAGCGGAACTACCCCAAATACTTAGCGGACAAGAAGGCCGGCAACACTAAAGGTATATGTGATATACATGTAATTGATGTGTACCTTACCAGTACTCGTAGTAGCTCCTGGGTATTTGATACCGGTGCCATTGCTCATATTTGTAACTCAAAGCAGGAGCTGCGGAATAAGCCGAGACTGGCGAAGGACGAGGTGACGATGCGCGTCGGGAATGGTTCCAAGGTCGATGTGATCGCCGTCAGCACGCTACCTCTACATTTACCTACGGGATTAGTTTTAAACCTCAATAATTGTTATTTAGTGCCAAGTTTGAGCATGAACATTGTATCTGGATCTCGTTTAATACGAGATGGCTACTCATTTAAATCCGAGAATAATGGTTGTTCTATTTATATGAGAGATATGTTTTATGGTCATGCCCCGATGGTCAATGGTTTATTCTTAATGAATCTCGAACGTGATGTTACACATATTCATAGTGTGAATACCAAAAGATGTAAAGTTGATAACGATAGTCCCACATACTTGTGGCACTGCCGCCTTGGTCACATTGGTGTCAAGCGCATGAAGAAGCTCCATGCTGATGGACTTTTAGAGTCTCTTGATTATGAATCATTTGACACATGCGAACCATGCCTCATGGGCAAAATGACCAAGACTCCTTTCTCCGGAACAATGGAGCGAGCAACCAACTTATTGGAAATCATACATACTGATGTGTGCGGTCCAATGAGCGTTGAGTCTCGTGGAGGATATCGTTATGTTCTCACTCTCGCTGATGACTTAAGTAGATATGGGTATGTCTACTTGATGAAACACAAGTCTGAGACCTTTGAAAAGTTCAAGGAATTTCATAATGAGGTAGAGAATCAACGTGACCGAAAGATAAAGTTCTTACGATCAGATCGTGGAGGAGAATATTCAAGTCACGAATTTGGTACGCACTTAAGGAAATGTGGAATCGTTTCACAACTCACGCCGCCTGGAACACCTCGGCGTAACGGTGTGTCTGAACGTCGTAATCACACTCTATTGGATATGGTGCGATCTATGATGTCTCTTACCGATTTACCGCTATCATTTTGGGGATACGCTCTAGAGACAACTACATTCACTTTAAATAGGGCTCCGTCTAAATCCGTTTAGACGACACCGTATGAATTATGGTTTGGGAAGAAACCTAAGCTGTCATTTCTAAAAGTTTGGGATGCGATGCTTATGTCAAGAAACTTCAACCTGAAAAGCTCGAACCCAAGTCGGAAAAATGCGTCTTCATAGGATACCCTAAGGAAACCATTGGGTATACCTTCTACCTTAGATCCGAAGGCAAGATCTTTGTTGCCAAGAACGGATCCTTTCTGGAAAAAGAGTTTCTCTCGAAAGGAGTAAGTGGGAGGAAAGTAGAACTCGATGAAGTACTACCTCTTGAACCGGAAAGTAGTGCAGCTCAGGAAAATGTTCCTGTGGTGCCTACACCGACTGGAGAGGAAATTAATGAAGATGATCAAGGTACTTCGGATCAAGTTGCTACTGAACTTCGTAGGTCCACAAGGACACGTTCCATGCCAGAGTGGTATGGCAACCCTGTCCTAGAAATCATGTTGTTAGACAACGGCGAACCTTCGAACTATGAAGAAGCGATGGCGGGCCCAGATTCCAACAAATGCTTGAAGCCATGCAATCCGAGATAGAATCCATGTATGAAAATGAAGTATGGACTTTGACAGACTTGCCCGATGATCAGCGAGCGATAGAAAACAAATGGATCTTTAAGAAGAAGATGGACGCAGACTCTAAGGGTTATCGGCAAGTTCAAGAGTTGACTACGATGAGACTTTCTCTCCCGTAGCGAAGCTGAAGTCCGTCCGAATCTTGTTAGTAATTGCCGCATACTATGATTATGAGATATGGCAGATGGACGTCAAAACGGCATTCCTTAATAGCTATCTTAAGGAAGAACTGTATATGATGCAGCCGGAAGGTTTTGTCGATCCTAAGAATGCTAACAAGGTATGCAAGCTCCGGCGATCCATTTATGGGCTGGTGCAAGCATCTCGGAGTTGGAACATTCGCTTTGATGAGATGATCAAAGCGTTTGGGTTTATGCAGACTTATGGAGAAGCCTGCGTTTACAAGAAAGTGAGTGGGAGCTCTGTAGCATTTCTCATATTATATGTAGATGACATACTTCTGATGGGAAATGATATAGAACTTTTGGACAGCATTAAGGCCTACTTGAATAAGTGTTTTTCAATGAAGGACCTTGGAGAAGCTGCTTACATATTAGGCATCAAGATCTATAGGGATAGATCGAGACGCCTCATAGGTCTTTCACAAAGCACATACCTTGATAAGATATTGAAGAAGTTCAATATGGATCAGTCCAAGAAAGGGTTCTTGCCTGTATTGCAAGGTGTAAGATTGAGCTCGGCTCAATGCCCGACCACGGCAGAAGATAAAGAAGAGATGAGTGCCATCCCCTATGCCTGAGCCATAGGATCTATTATGTATGCCATGCTGTGTACCAGACCTGATGTAAACCTTGCCGTAAGTTTGGTAGGAAGGTACCAAAGTAATCCCGGCAAGGAACACTGGACAGCGGTCAAGAATATCCTGAAGTACCTGAAAAGGACAAAGGACATGTTTCTCATTTATGGAGGTGACGAAGAGCTCATCGTAAAGCGTTACGTCGATGCTAGCTTCGACACAGATCTAGATGACTCTAAGTCTCAAACCGGATACGTGTATATGTTGAATCGTGGAGCAGTAAGCTAGTGCAGTTGCAAGCAGAGCGTCGTGGCGGGATCTACATGTGAAGCGGAGTACATGGCAGCCTTGGAGGCAGCGCATGAAGCAATATGGATGAAGGAGTTCATCACCGACCTAGGAGTCATACCCAATGCGTCGGGGCCGATCACTCTCTTCTGTGACAACACTGGAGCTATTGCCCTTGCCAAGGAGCCCAGGTTTCACAAGAAGACCAGGCACATCAAGCATCATTTCAACTCCATCCGTGAAAATGTTCAAGATGGAGACATAGATATTTGCAAAGTACATACGGATCTAAATGTCGCAGATCCGTTGACTAAACCTCTTCCACGAGCAAAACATGATCAACACCAGAACTCTATGGGTGTTCGATTCATCACAATGTAACTAGATTATTGACTCTAGTGCAAGTGGAAGACTGTTGGAAATATGCCCTAGAGGCAATAATAAAATGATTATTATTATATTTCCTTGTTCATGATAATTGTCTTTTATTCATGCTATAATTGTGTTATCCGGAAATCGTAATACACGTGTGAATACATAGACCACAATATGTCCCTAGTGAGCCTCTAGTTGACTAGCTCATTGATAAACAGATAGTCATGGTTTCCTGACTATGGACATTGGATGTCGTTGATAATGGGATCACATCATTAGGAGAATGATGTGATGGACAAGACCCAATCCTAAGCATAGCACAAGATCGTGTAGTTCGTTTGCTAGAGCTTTTCCAATGTCAAGTATCTTTTCCTTAGACCATGAGATCGTGTAACTCCCGGATACCGTAGGAGTGCTTTGGGTGTACCAAATGTCACAACGTAACTGGGTGACTATAAAGGTATACTACTGGTATCTCCGAAAGTGTCTGTTGGGTTGACACGGATCGAGACTGGGATTTGTCACTCCGTATGACGGAGAGGTATCTCTGGTCCCACTCGGTAATGCATCATCATAATGAGCTCAAAGTGACCAAGTGTCTGGTCACGGGATCATGCATTACAGTACGAGTAAAGTGACTTGCCGATAACGAATTGAACGAGGTATTGGGATACTGACGATCGAATCTCGGGCAAGTAACATACCGATTGACAAAGGGAATTGTATACGGGGTTGCTTGAATCCTCGACATCGTGGTTCATCCGATGAGATCATCAAGGAGCATGTGGGAGCCAACGGTATCCAGATCCTGCTGTTGGTTATTGACCCGAGAGCCGTCTCGGTCATGTCTACGTGTCTCCCGAACCCGTAGGGTCTACACACTTAAGGTTCGGTGACGCTAGGGTTGTAGAGATATTTGTATGCAGCAAACCGAAAGTTGTTCGGAGTCCTAGATGAGATCCCGGACGTCACGAGGAGTTCCGGAATGGTCCGGAGGTAAAGAATTATATATGGGAAGTCGAATTTCGGCCATCGGGAAAGTTTCGGGGGTCACTGGTATTATACCGGGACCACCAAAAGGGTCCCGGGGGTCCACCGGGTGGGGCCACCTACCCCAGAGGGCCCCATGGGCTGAAGTGGGAGGGGAACCAGCCCCTGGTGGGCTGGTGCGCCCCCCCTTGGGCCCCTCCTGCGCCTAGGGTTGGGAACCCTAGGGGAGGGGGCGCCTCCACTTGCCTTGGGGGGCAAGGCACCCCCCTTGGCCGCTGCCCCCCCCTAGGAGATCCCATCTCCTAGGGCCGGCGCCCCCCCTGGGGTCCCTATATAAAGAGGGGGGAGGGCAGCCGCACCCTTGCACTTGGCGCCTCCCTTCCCCCTTGCTACACCTCTCCCTCCCGCAGACGCTTGGCGAAGCCCTGCCGGGATCCCTGCTGCATCCACCACCACGCCGTCGTGCTGCTGGATCTTCATCAACCTCTCCTTCCCCCTTGCTGGATCAAGAAGGAGGAGACGTCAGGCTGACCGTACGTGTGTTGAACGTGGAGGTGCCGTCCGTTCGGCGCTAGGATCTCTGGTGATTTGGATCACGACGAGTACGACTCCCTCAACCTCGTTCTCTTGAACGCTTCCGCTCGATCTACAAGGGTATGTAGATGCACTCCTCTCTCTCATTGCTAGATGAACTCATAGATTGATCTTGGTGAAACCATAGGAAAAGTTTTGTTTTCTGCAACGTTCCCCATCAGAATCTCCCTCTTCTTCTACATCTGAATCTTCCTCTTCTTCTATACCTGAATCTTCCTCTTCTTCTGTATCTGCCTCTGTATCTGACTCTGTCTCTTCTTTTTGCCTCTTCCTCCTTGTGACCTTTGATTTCCCCAATTTTTTCATGCGTAAATAGAAGAAAAACATGTGAACACTCTCTGGGAGAACATATTAACACTGTAAGCATGTATGGAAATGAATAATGAGATTAACATGTGCGCTAACTTTGTTGATTTTTTTAATCTTTCTCTTCTTCTGTATCTGACTCTATGTCTTCTTCTGTCTCCGAGTCTTTCCCTTTTTGCTTCTTCCTCCTTGTGACCTTTGATTTCCCCGATTTGTTCCTGCGTAAATTGAAGAAATACATGTGAAAACTCTCCCGGAGAACATATTAACACTGTAAGCATGTATGGAAATGAACAATGAGATAAACATGTGCACTAACTTCGTTTATTTTTTCCCTCTCATCCGCTCGCGCCTGGATTTAATCCTCTTGTTCGATTCTTCAGTAGTTGGTCTCCCTTTTGGAACTATTTTGATTGGATTTTCCACGTCATCAGTGTAGCATTCGCGAGCAGCAGAGAAGTATGTCGGCAAAGGAACAAACAATTTATAGCCTTCATCCAAATCAATTTTTTCTCCATCAACCAATATACTTCGGAGGAGCTCCATCACATGTTTCTGACTGTGAATCACTAGCTGCGGCTGTGAATAAAGCGTCACTAACCATGTTGCATAGTTGATGATACTTATTCATGTGATCAGACCATTCATGAGTATTCGCAGTCCTCGAAGAAGGGAACGCTGGCTTGGCATGCATTGTCCTTCTTTTCTTCACATTTTTTTGGAAATGTGCGTACACCAAGGTGATCCAGAACGCAGAATATATGTGCGCATGGGTAATCCTGACTTTCCAACTTTTTACATTTACAAGTTACAGCATCCAGTCTTGCTCCTGTAAACAGACAAGTCATGTGATATATAAAATCCATAGGCTTAGCATCCACGCCTTGTGCATCCAACTTTTTTGCATCCAACTCCTCACTGTCCTCACCTTCCAAGTCATTGGGATCCTTAGCATCCAGGTTTTTTGCATGCAAGTCCACACCATCCTTGCCTTCCAAATCATTGGGATCCTCAGCATCCAAGTTTTTTGCATGCAAGTCCTCAGTATTCTTACCTTCCAAGTCATTGGGATCCTCAGCATCCAAGTTTTTTGCATGCAAGTCCTCAACATCCTTACCTTCCAAGTCATTGGGATCCTCAGCATCCATGTTTTTTGCATGCAAGTCCTCAACATCCTTACCTTCCTTACCTTGCAATTTTGTAGCATCCCTGCCATATGGGACTTTGCGTAAAACTCCAAACATGACCAAACCATCACATGCTACCCGGTCTGTGACCTGCCAATTTGTTCCTTCGACAATTTGATGCTTTACCCATGGAAACATTTTTTTGAAAGACCCAGCATTGCTGGTTTGCATTGATGATAGCAGAAAGCAGCGGAAAAACAATACATGGTGATGATCCGAGGATCAGAAGGAAAAGGGAAAACTGAAAGAAAGAAAAAAAGAGGGCTATAGGCAGCCCTCGCCTTATTAGCCTATGTCGGGTGGTGGTTCAATGAATGGGTGCTCTAGGCACGTTGCTCCTGCTTGTCTCCAGAGCTCTAGTTTGGCTCGGATTGCAGCGATCACCCCCTCCTTGTTGGCGACCTTTCCTTTGAACGTACACTGGTTTCTCTCAAGCCAAAGCTCCCACAGAACGATCATGGCTAAAGATTTGGCTCCTTTTTGGCTGTACCTCTTGTCCTAGAGATCATCTCCTCTGTAATTTGTGTGGCACTGTCAAAAGCTTTCCACTTGTCTGGGTGCATGGCCTGGCATCCTGACCATGAGGCGATCTCCATCCAAATTGCTTTGGCAAAATTGCAATGCCAGAATAGGTGCACAGCTGATTCAAGGTTCCTTAAGCAGGTTTGGCAGAAATAACTGTTTGGCCATCCACAGCGCTGCAATCTGTCATTACACCATAGCTTTTCCAAGAGGAGTAGCCAAGTGAAGATCTTGATCTTGCCCGGTGCCCAAGCGTCCCAGAACACGTCCTTGAACGGTGACTTGTAGAGCCCTTTGAACTGAACTTGATAGGCCGAACGGACTAAGAACTGGCCGCTCGCCTCCAGGTTCCATCTGATACTGTCGGGCATATCAGGGTTTCTGTTTTCCACGGACGCTCTGATTCTTCTTGCCATCCTTATGAAATCCTGGAGGAGGGGTGATGTGTTGCCGTGTGCCAGGTCCCTAATCTAGTTGTCATTTGCTAGGGTCGCGCTCACTGTTCTGTTCTTCCTCTTGGAGTGCTTGAACAGGCTGGGGTAGGAGAGCAAGAGTGTCTCGCCGCCAGCCTAGTAGCAAGTCAAGAAACCTGCTGTCTGGCCATCTCCCAGCTACACCGTGGCAGCTGCACTGAAGAGGGCATGGTCGCTGCGATCACAGGGCAGCGTTGTGCCAATCCAAGGCCTGTCAGGGTGCTTCCATGAGTTCCATAGCCACCGGATCCTCAGGGCCCGGCTGAAGAGCTCTAGGTTCATGATCCCCAGCCCTCCAAACTCGATCGGTGAGAACACCTTGGCCCATGCCACCTTGCATTTGCCCCCTGTTAGTTCTTCTTCTTGTGCCCACAGAAAATGACGCCGTGACTTGTCGATGTCTTTGAAGAACTACTTTGGCACCGTTAGGAAAGTCAGGGTGTAGGTTGGCAGTGAGCTCAAAACTACTCGGACGAGTACCCTACGGCTTGCGATGGTCATCAGCTTACCCTTCCATCCGGCTAGCCGCGCCCGGATACGGTCCAGGACGAATTGGAGATGCACCATTCACATTCTGCTGAGCGTGATCGGCAGACCGAGGTATGTCATTGGAAAACTTGCCACCTACCCCCCGAAACTCTACAGCACAAGCTCAAGATTGACATCTTCACATTGAATGGGTGTTGCTAAAGATTTCTGACAATTTATATTCAGGCCTGATGCCTTGCCGAAGTTTTTGATGATCTCCATTAGGTTTGCGAACTCTTGCTGGACTGGGTTTGAGAAAATCACTGCATCGTCAGCGTAAAGGTTGATTCTCAGTTTGATCTCTCTGCCAGGCAGGGGCTGGATTAGGCCTTGCTCCACAGTGAGCTGAAGGAGGCGGTGGAGGGGGTCAGTAGCCAGGATGAAGAGGAGAGGAGACAGCGGGTCACCCTGCCTGAGGCCCTTCCAGTGATCGATGCTCTGGCCCGGAATGTCATTTAACATAAAAGTTGAGCTGGAGGAGGCGAGGAGCATGGTTATCCAGTCCCTCCATCTAGCGCTGAAACCAAGCTTTTTTAGAAGTTCAAGCAAGTATTCCCAGGAGATGGTGTCAAAATATCTAGTGATATCAAGTTTGACTAGCACAGCCGGTATCTTTCTTCTGTGCAGTGCACGAACGCCATTTTGGACGTATAAAAAGTTGTCTTGGATGCTTTTGCTCTTCAAGAAGGCAGATTGAGCTGGTGATATGACTTGTTGAATAACTTTGGAGGTCTGATGGATAGCACCTTTGCCAGCAGTTTTGCCACGGAGTGGGAGAGGCTTATAGGGCGGTAGTCAGCCACGGCAGTAGCTCCATCTCGTTTGGGCAGAAGGGTCACCATGGCAGTGTTGAGGCTCCTGAAATCGCCGTCGGCCAGGTGATAAAACTGCTCGAACACTTGCATGATGTCTCTCTTGATCGTCTCCTAGCAGACTCTGAAGAACATGCCAATGAAGCCGTCCGACCCTAGGGCTTTTCCATCAGGGAGTCTTTGATTGCTGCTCACACCTTGTCCTTAGAGATGGAATTATCAAGGCCAGCAGCCTGGACTATTGGCAATTGTAGCAGCTGCCAGTTGAGGGTTGTCCTGCGAGGAGTCAGTGTTCCGATGAGCTCTTTGAAGTGCTCATCGATCGCCTCTTCTTTCTCTTTGTGTTAGGTGACAGTTGCTCCTCTGTGGTGCAAGGAATGGATGAAGTTCTTTCTTCTTCAAGAGCACATCTTGGCGTAGAAAAATCTTGTGCTAGCATCGCCCATTTTGAGCCAAGAGATCCTTGAGGCTTGCCTTTTTCTTGCCTTTTCAATTGCTACCAGGCCTAGGAGCTTCATTTTCAAACGCATGCGTAGCTGGAATTCAACCTCGGATAGCACCCTTCGCTCCTGGGCCACATCAAGGCGGAGCACCACTTCATTTGCAATGTGAAGCTGCAACTTTACTTGGCTGAACAGAGTTTTGCTCCATATCTTGAGGTCTTTTGCAGTTCTATCCATCTTCACCTTGAGCCTAAGGAAAGCACATGGGTGCATGATCGTCCGATCCCACGCTCGCAGGACTGTCTCCTGGAAGTGCGGGAAACAAGGCCAAAAAGATTCAAATTTGAATCTTGCTTGTCTAAACGGCACTGTCAAACTGGCTAGAAAGAGCAGACAGTGGTCCGAGCAGGCGGTCGATGCCACCATCAGCACCGAGTTGGGGAACAAGGATTCCCAACCAAGGTTGCAGAAGAACTTGTCTATACTAACAAGTGTTGGTTTTTGCCTCTCGTTGCTCCATGTGAACCTATGATTTTTGCACTTGACCTCTTGAAGCTCGGCTACGTCTAATGCTGCTCGAAATCTACCCATGATTCTCCTATTTAAATTCAGGTTGTTCTTATCTTTAGCCTCATATATAATGTTGAAATATCCATTAATAAGCCATGGTACTGTCACCGGAGGTGCATTTGCAGCAATCTCATGGAGGAAATCCTCTTTTCGGGCATCCTCTGAGGGGCCATACACCGTTGTTATCCAGAAAGAAACTGCAGAGTGTAGTACTGTCACCTTGGCTATAATGGTGAATTGGCCGACCGTGTGTGAACAACAGAGACCATGCTGCTGTTCCAAAAGATTGCAGCCCCTCCTGTGGTGCCAATGGCCGGCAGCACAATGCAGTTTGCCATTGCAGCCCCTCCTACCTCCTTCACAAAGTCCCTGTTCCACACCTCGATCTTGGTTTCTTGCAGACAGAGTATCACCAACCTGTGTGACTCTGCAACTTTGCAAATGGTGGCTCTCTTGGCTGGAAGATTCATACCACGTACATTCCAGCTCATAATTGGACAATGGTTGTCATTCATAGGAAAACCAGGGATTGCTCCAACATCGAATATCATTACTACTAGCAGATGATAACAGATAGACCACCATCATAACAGTGGAGCGCCAGCTTCCACCAATATCCCCAAGACTAAGCAGGCGCCTATCTAACCACAGTCTACTACATGAGGAAAGAGGGAAACACCCTAACTTGAACCAGCTTAAGGCTGGCTGCTGCTGCAGACTAGTCGTAAAACGACATAACATAACTAAACTATGGCCCTATGGGCAACAGCATCAGGTTCGGCCATGCGTGCTGCAATCCACAGCGCATCGTCGTCCAGTCCGTGAGCTTGGCAATGGCGTCTATGTCCTCATCGGTGAGAGGCTCGTCAAACTTGCGGATGAGATCTTCAGCAGCTTTGGGAGTCATCTTTGCTTTGGGACCGAGCAGCCCCAGCTCCCTGACCAGGCACAGAGCCGCCCGCTGAATGACAGGCACCCCAGGCTGCGCCACAGCGTGACGAGCGCTCTTGCGCATCGGGGCAGGGCTCGCCCGGGTCTTGGGTGGAGCTGAGGAGCGGCGGCCAGCGGCGATCGGAGCAGCGGCGATGATGGGGGCTTGCACGTCCTGGAAAAGGGGGGCAGCGGCAGTGGAGGCACTTCAGGGGATGCAGCAATCTACAGGTTGCAAACTTGCTGCATGACTGCACCAAGCTGCAGCTGCGTCGTCGTCGGCTGCAGCAGTTGGCGTTGACACAGGGCCAGGAGTGGCCTAGCCAGGGTTGGGTCGAGGGCGTCGCCCGGGCCGTGGAGGGGGGAGACAGCCACCTACTGTGGCCCATCGAAGCTGAGCGGGGCCGCCACCATGCGGGCTGCATGAGCCTCTAGCTCAGCCGCCATGCAGTCGACCCCACCCAACGGTTAGATTGCATGCGCGTTGCCGGCGAAGAAGCTGGCGATTGGGCCGTCGTCGACCACCGAGTCCGCCGCTGCCGGAGCCTTTCCCGTCGCCGTCAGTGCCTGGAGGAGCGGACACGGGGCCTGCAGCAGTGCAGATGGAGCTTGGCAGCGTCCTTCTGACGAGCGGCGCCTGGAGTGGTCTCTGCCCCTTGAGCCGCCTAACCGACGCTGGCCGGGCAGCGAGCGGCTACGGCGCCACGGGGAGGAGGAGCCTTGCTACTGCACTTGGTTCTTGTCTGCGCGGCACTGTCCCAGGAGAGTATCCTTCCAGGACCAGTGCCCGCCGTTGTCATCGTCATCGCCGTCACGCCTGCGCTCCCCACGCGGCATGCCCCGGCAGCCGGAGTCGACCGCCTGGGAAATCTTCCTGATCTGCCGTGGCTCCTTTTGGCCATCTTCGGTTCCTTTCTTCCATGTACCCGGGTACAGCCTCGGCATGGGACGGTCTTCATCATCAGAGTCGTCGAATGGCAGGCCGCTCTGCCCCGAAGGCGGGGATCGGGGCGGGTATGGTGTCCAGTCTTCAACGAGGTCGATGTGGATGAGAATGTCGTGGCGCTCCGCCGTGGGTGGGGTTGCAACCGCACGCCCGGGTGGAGAGTAGCCCAGCATCTCCTCGACGTGGCCGGCGCCTCCTGGCATCACCCAGAATGTGTGCTTCGTCGGGATGAGGCCAACATCCCACACCCAAATCCAGCAAGCGAAAGACTTGGTGTGGTCTCGCTCTTGCGTGCGGCTGTCGAGCCTGTCCACCCTGCAGCCAAGCGCCTCCTCCGCCCCAGCCACCGACCAGAAGTGCTGAGGCATGTCTTCGATGACGATGCGGACGTGGAGGTTGAACTTCTGGGTGACTGCGTGGGCATGCTCATGCCACGGCCTGATGAAGAGCTTGGTGCCGTCGACGGTGATGGAGCCCAGCCTGAAGACGTCGTTGCGGTGCGCCGGTAGGTTGAATCTGATGAAAAAGTCTTCACGACGATGGCGCGTGATCCACAGCTGGTGCGGCAGGATGCGCAGCTGCTCTTCGAGGACCTGGCCCACGGCCATGGGGCTGGCCGTCGAGCGGTGCTCGCCGGCCGCGGTGAGGGTCACGGCCTGGCGTCGCAGCACGAAGATCTCATGGTCCAGTGCCGGCGAGGCCACGACCACCTTGCAACTGTGCCTGGGGCGACGGGACGGGTCGAGGATGTTGAGGCGCTCCATGGCGGCGGATGGCTACACGGCGGCAGGCGGATGTGGAGTGGAGAAATGGAGGCGGTCGTGCACTGGCCCTCTACGCGGGAGCGGATTAGCTTGGCTCCTAGCAGCCTTGGATCTAGGATTCAGCGGGCAGTCACGGCCGAAATGGCCCGGGCACTCACAGATGATGCAGCATAGAGGCTCTCTGCAATCATTTCTACGATGCAGTTTGCTAAGGCAGTGGAAGCACTTTCCTCGGAAGCGACTTAAGATGCCGCGCGGCCCTGCTCCGCATTAAAGCCGCGGCGCCGGTCCAAGGAAGGCGCCTGGCGGTGCACACCATTGTCCAGCGGATCGATTTGAGCATGCCGGCTTTTCCGGGATTGGACCTCGGTCCAGCCACCGTCCAGCTATGAGGGGGAAAGGTTGACATCTGACTCTGGTGCCACAACGATGGATTGAAGCCTCTACCTGCCTAAAGGAGGAACTACACCCTGATCTACGGCCGGAGGGGATGGGGTGCATCTGGATCCTTCGCCATAGAGCAGGATACGGGGCGGAGATGCGGGATCTTGGGTGGCAGGGAATTGATGCCGCAGCGGATCTGGCTCCCCAAACGGACCGTAGGTCGTGAGAGGGGGGGTGTGGGGGCTTGACTGGGGGGAGGGCGTGGCGGTCCCATGCTGGGGGGAGCCTGGCCCCGGGGGGGTGGGCTGTCACATCCCTAGCTTCTGGTGCTGCCTGGTGTGTGCATCATGTTTAAATTCTGAAATTTGAACTGAGGGAAATTGGAAGCCCCAAAACCCTAAATAAAAGAAGGGCAAAAAAACCCTAAAATCTCATTCATTGCTACAAAATGCTCTCCTTAGATGTTTAATATTTTTGGCAAGGGTTTTGATCCAAACCAAAAATGATGAACATTTTAAAAGGATTTATTTTTGGGACTTTGAATTTAAATCATTACTTATTTGCATTTGGGCATTTAAATACTATAAAATATTTTAAATGCTCGAATAATCCCAAACTGAAATGTTTACTGTAGGATATATTTCTAACAGTGGTCATGAGCAGTTGCATGATTTTTGGGATTGATTTAGTATTTTTAATAAAGCCACAAAGCTGCAGAAAAAAATAGAAAACAATAAGTAAAAGACAGAGCAGAGAAAACTTACCCGACGCTTACCTGAGGCCCACCCACCTGGTGGCCCAGCAGAAGCCGGCCCAGCCCACCACTGCAGCCCTCCGTCGTCTTCCTCCCCTCGCCCCGAAGCAGCTGCGTGCTCGCACGCGCACGGCCGCGCGGCCACCTCCTGCTTGCCGACGAGCCCCTGGCCGCGTGGACGACTCCCGCAGGCCGTCCCGATCCCGCTGACCGTTTCGCTCACTCTCCCCCCTTGACCCTCCCTCCTCTGCTCCCTCTCTCCCGCCTGGACCGAACGGAGCCGCCGTCACCGACGAGCTCCCTCGCGGCCACAGCCACCCCCTCGCTCCCTCTCCACACCCCTGAGCTCCGTCCCGACCCCATGAAGCTCCACCACGACGCATGCGACGCCGGGTGCCCTGTAGCCACGCCATCACCGCCATCTTCATCGCCACGGCCGGCAATCGCCGCCGTTCGATTCGCCGCCGACAGGACGTCCCCGAGCCCACTTAGCGTCTCGTCCGACTCCCCGTGAGCTCCTCTTCTCTTCCCCTCACTCCCCGCACCTGATTTCGTCCCCTAGCTCCTTCTTCCACCACGGCCGAAGCTCGCCGCCGCCGTGCCTCGTCGCCGTCGTGGCCAGAGCCACTGGAGCTCCCACCTGAGTGCACCATCGTGCTCAGAACGTCTCCACGAGCCCGTTGCCTGCCGCAGCTCGCCCTCTTGTGCCCCCTAGTGGTCGCCTGTGTCTCACCCGAGCTCCGGCGGCCGCAACCGAGCTCGCCGCCGTCGACTCCGGCCACCCCAGGCCCGGAGACCACGACCATCCGACGCGCCATCGCGCCAGCTCCCCGTAGAGCCAAAGGGCGCACCGAACGGTGCAGTATAGACGAAACCCGAGCCACCCCGGTGCGTCTCCGCCGCATTTTGGGTCGTCGCCGGCGAAACTCCGGCGACTGCCGACGTGGCACGCTTAATTAGCGCTAATGACGCCCTAACCAACCCCCTAGGCCACTGACTGTGGGCCCCACCCCTGGTCAAACCTCAGTTAGCGCTGGGTTTGACCGGGATTAGCTCCTGTGTCACTGACGTCTGGCCCCCACACGTCAGGTTTGACCTGGGGCGCCCAGTTGACCCTGCTGACGTCACTGTGACGTGGGGCTGACGCAATAAGTATTTTCTGGATTTAAAAATAATCAGGAAATTCCAGAAAATAGCTAAAACTTCAATAAATCATAGAAATTCAACCGTAACTCCAAATTAAATAATTTATATATGAAAAATTATCAGAAAAATTCAAGGAATCCATCTGTACCATTTACATGCATGTTAGAACAACTTATCACTACTGTTTAGGGCAAATGAAGTGAATGACATTTAAATAACCACATATGGAGTTTGAATTTGAATCTTGGATTCAAACCAACTTCATTTAATCTGGTTTTAGATGCATTAGGCCAAAACACATTCATTTTGCCATGTCATGATCATGCATCATATTGTGCATTGCATTGATTGTGTTCCCTTCTGTGTTGCCGGTATTTGTCCCCTCTCGATAGACGTGATACCGATGATGTGATCGTTGACACTGATGAAGACTCAATGTTATCTTCAGAAGTGCCAGGCAAGCAAAACCCCCTTGTTCATTCCGATACAATCCTACTCTCTCGCTCCTGCTCTCTTTTACTGCATTAGGACAACACCGATTCATCTGTTACTTGCTGCGGTAGCTGAACCCCTTTATCCTTTGCATGACCTGTCATTGCCACAGTAAATAGATGAAACCCACTAGCATGAGTAGGAGTTGTTTGAGCCCTGATGTGCCTACTCATTCATGCTTGTTTGTCATGCCTGCTACTGCTTAGAGTTGAGTCAGGTCTGATTCATCGGGGATGAATCAGAGGTGTGTGAACATGTCCTACCATTGAGAGCTAAGTGTGTGAACACGATTTGGTAAAGGTAGCGGTGAGAGGCCATGTAGGAGTACATGGTGGGTTGTCTCATTGCAGCCGTCTTCAGGAACTGAGTTCTGTGTTTGTGATCCATGACCAGTTACTACCACACATTGGGTTCCGGTAACTCGACCCCTCTCGACTTATTAATCAACATGATCTCTGTCCAGGAGTTGCAACTAGTTTCTGGTGTTTGTAGGTAGTGTTAGTAGTCTACCAAGTGGCACCCGGTACAGGTGGGCTTGGGACAGACTAGGCACAGTGGCCCGGTGTACCAAGTGGCACCCGGTTGGTGGGCTTGGGAACCCTGCACACATCGTTTGGGGCCGTAAGCGACACCCCGGCCGGATCTCCTTGCGGATGGAACCCGAATAGGCGATAAACCTGGACTAGAGACTTGTTCGGTTAGTCAGGTCGTGGCCGACTCCCTCGCCCGGCTTCCGCTTGAAGGTTGCCGAGGTACATGACATGTACAGGGCGGTAAGTGGCGAGAGCGTGTGTGAAGAAGTACACCCCTGCAGGGTTATCATCATCTATTCGAATAGCCGGATTCCTCGGATATGGAAACTTGGACCCCTTGTACAGTTCATAGACAAGTGAAAGTGGATACTCTAAAATACGCAAGGTAAGCGTGAGTGCTATGGATGGCGTTCTCGTAGGGAGACGGGAGCGGATCCATAGTGGTGTATTGATATGGTGAATATGTGGACTCGTGTGCGCCACCTCAAAGAGTTACTTGCAGTCGTAGTTCAGGTTAGCCACCGAGTCAAAGCTGGCTTGCTGCAGTTAAACTCCACCATCCCTTTGTTGATAATGATGCATATGTAGATAGTTCTGATGTAAGTCTTGCTGGGTACATTTGTACTCACGTTTGCCTATTTATGTTTTTGCAGAGAGACTTCGGTCTCGTTAGTAGTTCCGCGTGGACTTCGACGTTTAGCTTGTTACCTCAGCTACGATCTTGTGCCCTCGGCAGGATCTGATAGATAGTCAGGCTTCTCAGCCTTTTTCATTTATAGATGTCTGTACTCAGACATGATAACTTCTGCTTGTGCTTTGACTTGTATGCTCTGATTGTTGGGTCATAAGACCCATGTTTGTAATATCTCGCTCCTCGGAGCCTATTGAATTTTTACTGAGTCGTAGAGTCATTTTGTGATGCCATGTTGTATTGCACATATCGAGCATATTGTGTGTATGTTATTGAAATGCTTGGTATGTGTGGGATCTGACTATCTAGTTGTTTATCTTTAGTAGCCTCTCTTACCGGGAAATGTCTCCTAGTGTTTCCACCGAGCCATGGTAGCTTGCTACTGCTCCGGAACACTTAGGCTGGCCGGCATGTGTCCTTCTTCGTTCCTGTGTCTGTCCCTTCGGGGAAATGTCACGCGATGAATACCGGAGTCCTGTTAGCCCGCTACAGCCCGGTTCACCGGAGTCCTGCTAGCCCAGTGCTACAGCCTGGATTCACTCGCTGATGACCGACACGTTCGATGCTGGGTCATGGATGCCTGTCCCTGTAAGTCTGTGCCACTTTGGGTTTACGACTAGCCATGTCAGCCCGGGCTCCTTATCATATGGATGCTAGCGACACTGTCATATACGTGTGCCAAAAGGCGCAAACGGTCCCGGGTTAAGGTAAGGCGACACCCGTGGGAATACCGTGCGTGAGGCCGCAAAGTGATATGAGGTGTTACATGCTAGATCGATGTGCCATTGAATCGGGGTCCTGACATGGGCGGCGAGGCGTGGGTGGCCACCGCGGCCGGAGTGGCCAGCGGCGCGGGGTGGGGGAGGGAGGCTCAACTCACACGGGATTATACCCGTGGAAACATCATAGTTGTATAAATATAAGAGGCAGTAATCTCTAGAGGGTCTGCATTCAGCTTAGTGCTCAACATGCTGCAACAAATCAACAAGCTGCATCTTCCTGTTCAGGTGCACATGAAGCCTTGAGTTGCGAGACTCACTCCTCTGATTACTCATCATGCCTAGGAAATATCTACCCTTTGTGTACGCAACAGCCCATTTCTGTCGCAACTCGTACATCCCGTTAACCCATGACGACCTCTTCCCTGTTGGTTTTATTTTTAACCGAACCTTATAAGCCTCCCATCTTTTCTCAAACTCATCAACATCCCAACGACGGTAAATGAATTCCCTAAATTCCTCAAGCTTTTTCTTGCGGAGGTGCATCACCATATTCTCCTTGATATGCCACGTGCATAAATGATGATCTGTTCTGGTCCACACAGTAGCTATTGCTTTAGCCAGTGCACCGTCCCCATCGGTGATTGCTGAAATGGGTGCCGTATGGGACATTGCCTCCAAAAATACATGAAGAAGCCACTGGTATGATGCAACTGTCTCGTCTGACACTAGACCGACCCCAAACAAAACTGTGTTGCGGTGATGGTTCAGACCAACAAATGGAACAAACGGAAGCCTGTACTTGTTAGACCGATATGTGATGTCGAACACCACGACACCACCAAAGGCAACATAGTCAATCCGGGATTGTGAATCAGTGCATAATATGTTCCTCAAATGGCCTTCGCTGTCTTTTGTGTATTTGAAAATGAATTTCGGGTCCGCTTTTTTCTGTGCAATCATATAGGTGAGCAAATATCTAGCGTCACTGCTTTCTATCTTGTGCTTCTTCTGGATTGAAACGTGGTTGTATAGGTCTCGATCTATAAATCCAAGCTTGACGGGACCTCCGGCATTCTTCTCCATTACATTCATAATCCGATGTGCTCGAAGTCCACCGACAGCATACTCGATGACATCGGCCTTTTGTACGTCAGTCATTCCATGATGACCCGATAAGTAGGGAGTCAGGTCAGCAGGGACAAACAGATGGTTATGATTGTCCACAAAATTCTTGACGAACCAGAGGCCACTGCTATCTTATAGGTCAAACTGAAAAAGAGCGAGACACCCACTCCGAGAAAGACCCCTCGGTGTTCTTTTTCTTTCAGCTCTGTTCAAGTGCTTAAGGGCCCGCCATCCTTGTTTTAGCACTTGTATGTCCTTCTGTATGCATTTTGTTTCGGACCCGGACCCCTGTACTTCAGATCATCCTTTCTAACACCAAACCCTTTTTTTCTTGCATAGCCTACGTAGAACATGTAGGCTTCTTCCCCAGTCCTGAAAGTCTTGTTCGCAATCTCTAAGTATTCCATATACTCATTCAGATATGAACTAGCCATGCCTTTATTATCAATTCCTTTACCTTGCATGTGTACATCATCCATGTCTATGCCATCCTTGCCTAAATCCTCATTATCATTATCATCCATGCACATACCATCCATTCCTTTGCCTTCGTTTTGTCTACCACCCATGTCCTTGTCATCCTTGCCTGTATCACCCAAGTTTTCACCATCGTTGCCTTTATCATCCATGTCGTTATACTGCCAACGAAAATAGATAGTCAATGTTACGGATGGATAGCATACATAATAATTATGCACTACTCTGCTTAAATAATTGATTTAGTTTTTCATATCGGATTCATGTACCTAACTCAGTCCTTCAAAAGTTGTAAGTAAGTATAAAATATGCCCTGACTAAATCCAGAAATATTTAATTTATTGTACTTGCTATAACTGATGATCTCCTAACTATAAATCCAAGTGCACGAATTCTTCAAGTCCCCTAATAGATCCACCCTGATAGATCAATTATCTCCAAACTCCATTCAAAATTGTCTCCTAATAAATCCAAAATTATCACCTAACTAAATCCAAATTATCTCCTAAATAAATCCAAAATAACATCAAACTCCATACAAAAATAATTGTCTCCTAACTAAATGCAAAATATCTTGAAACTCAATTCAAAAGTATCTGCTAACTAAATCCAAAATAACTTTTTTTGAATCCAAATCTGCTGACGACTTTCTCATGCCACACAACCCTAACTAAGTCATTCAATATGTCCTAGCTAAATCCGACTTGCACTTCCTTTGAATCAAAATCTTGTCACAACATTCTCAAACCATAAACCCTAACTAACTCCATCAATATGTCCTAGCTAAATCCAACTTACACTCCATTTCAATTGAAATCTCGTCACAACTTTCTGAAACCATAAACCCTAAACCTCACATGACATATCATAAACCCTAATCAAATTCGACACCTATTGGTACTATATGCAGAAGGGACCAGAAAAGATTTGAGATGGCTAGGCACTTACAGCGAAGATCCGGCATGAGAAAGTTGATGCACGTCAATGAGGATGATGTGACCTCTCGGGTTGGGGAAGGTGGCGTCGGCTTAGGGATGGAGGGGATTAGTGGCTCGTTGGAAGATCTGGCACCGCTACCCGAGGGGAGTGACCTGCGATGGAGGGGGGAGGGGGAGTATGAGCAGGAGAAGGAGTGACACGACACGGTCGAGGGCGCCGAAGGCGATCGGCGGCGATCGAGGGCGCCCGAGGTTAGGGCTCGAGAGGAGGAGAGAGGACGAACCGCTCGAATAGAAATTCAAAACGAGTACGCACGATGATTGGTGTTATAATGAAGTGATTTGTTAATGCAATTAATTTAATCAAAAATACCCCTAGACCTAATGATGTAGGGCGGAACCCTATGTGGATGATCTTTCACGTTTGGAGTGGATCCTACGGGGAACATGACGAACGAGCGGAAGAACACAAGGAAAACACGAGGAGGAACGAGAGAAACTCAACCGACCAGTAGTTGATCACACAAGGGCTAGATCACCGAACACATAAGGTAGCACAAGATTCAAAATCAACAACGGAAAGATACAAGAGTAGCCGTTCTTCTCCGTGAGGAGGTCTTGATTGTCTTCCCTTGAAGGGGTCTTGAATCCGCTTGGGGGATCTTCTCCGAAGAGGTCGTGAGCCCCGAGGAGAAGTAACCAAGTGGATGAGCAAGGCTCTCACACAAAATATGAGCTAAACCAATGCTAAACCTAGCTAGGAGGTGGGAGAGACCTATTTATAGTCGTAGTACAAATGGGAGTCAAAGTGAAGGGGTACAAGGGCTCCTGCCCGTGGGTGCGGTCACTCAGGTGTCGGACGTCCGGAAGACGTCGGACGTCTGGGGCTTCGGGACGGTCTGGACGTCCGGGGCTGTCGGACTTCTGTAATTTCGGCTCGGGTGTTGGTCGTCTGGTCGTCCGGTCGCTTCGATCTTCCGTTAATTTCCTCTCGGGTGCCTAGCTGCCGGACGTCCGGAGGGCGTCGGTCGTCCGTGGTCCTGGGAGTCATCGGACGTCCGGGCCAGGCCGGTCGTTCGTGGCCTGTAGCTCTGTCCGGTCTTCATTCCCTTGCTGTAGCATCTCCAAGGGCTCGGACGTCTGGGACCGGCCGGTCGTCCGGTGCCTTTAGCTTCCCAAACGGCTCTTCTTCTTGATGTCCATGCTTGGAGTCCATGCCATCTTGGCCATTGGGTGTAGCTGTCCCGTGGCTCTCCTCCAAGTACCTGGTCACACACAGAGTGTCCGTATGAGGTAGTAGCCAAGTCTCGTGAGTAGAGAGAGGAAGTTCGGAGAGGAGCGCGTTCACCTTATCTCCGATAGCATTTGCTCTAGCTCTTGTCATGGGTCCAAGTGGTGTTAAGGGAGATGTAGGTACGTCCATGGGGATGAGCGAGGGATGCTCCGCATCACCTAATTGGGCCAAAAAAGGTATACAATTTTGTAGGTCGAAAATACCCTTGGGCTCAAAAAGGCCAAGTTAGTCTCATCCGTTAGATCGCCCATATAATACACGTGCTCTGGTGTATTATAATGTACCGTAAAATCTCCCTTGATTAAACTTAATATTTTTAACTGCCGTGGAGATCAATAGTGAGAAATAATCAAAGAGGGAGTTACATGAAAATACATATAGTAAAAGAGCTCTTAACATAGATATCGGGTAGCGAATATGTTACATAGACGTGGACGACAAAATTAAAGCAGTGCCTGGTCACAGTGCGGGCCGACGCACCCAAGATCCAACGATCAGCGGGCGCTCAGAGCACGGATTTGGGGACGACTGTCGGATTACGGGTTCCGCAAATCCTTGAAAGGTTTGAACTCTGGGATGCGTGCGGAGACCTCAACCTACCCAGCCTGCCTACTCGCGATTCTCCTAAGCCTAGCGCGACTAGCTCGAAGAGATAAAGAGACACAACAGTTTATCCTGGTTCGGGCCACCTTGCGGTGTAATACCCTACTCCAGCGTTTTGGTGGACTGCCTCGAAGGGCTGAGGATGAACTAGTACAGTGGACGAACTGGCCTCCGGAGGTGAGGTGTTCTTGGGCACAAGAAAGCTGGTGAGGTGGTCGGGTGAGACTGGATTCCACCCCCCTCTATGGTGGTGGCTAAGTCCTATTTCTAGTGGCCTTGGTCCTCTTCCCAAATGTTGGCGGGAAGGGATCCCACAACGGTCGGATTTGAAAGGGGACAAGTAGTACAACTTATCCTGACAAAAGTGGTCTTCGCCTGCGAAAAGCCCCTGGTCGTGACGCTGCGGTGGGCTCGGGATGACCTCCGTCCTGGTGGTCTTGGTCTTGTTGCACCAGAATGGAAACCTTTGGTTGATTCCTCGGGACTCCACGCCTGTGGCTTGCCTCCCTTGCACCAAAGAGGAAACTGGCGCTCTGGCGCCCGCCTGGCCTTGGTCGTCACACCTCACGTCGGCTGAGCCTTGTGAGGTGCACCTTGCATTGAACTCTCCGCCCCTCAGGAGCCAGCCTGAAGAGGCTGATCCCCTCGGGGGTCTTGGCGTCGTCCGCCTTGCGAGGCTTGGCCCCTCGCGAGGGTCTTGAGCTGTTGATGTCGAAGCTGGGCCGTACCAGGCCGTCGATGGAGCCACGCAGTGGGCCGTATGCAGGCAAGTCTGGATACCCCCATATCCAGAACGCCGACAGTAGCCCCCGGGCCCAAGGTGTGCTCGGACTTGGATT
Organism: Triticum dicoccoides; assembly: GCF_002162155.2. NCBI lineage: Eukaryota > Viridiplantae > Streptophyta > Magnoliopsida > Poales > Poaceae > Triticum > Triticum dicoccoides. The sequence continues at coordinate 348,769,335 of NC_041385.1, read as the reverse complement.
CCAGGCGAAGCCAAAGGGCAAGTGCGGAATGCCGCGGGCCCTAACCTCCTGCGGCCTTGATGACGCATGGCGATTGATGGGACATGGGCATCTCCACTTCCCCATGCTGCCACGGCAACTATTTCCGTCTGACAAAAGGGTTGCCATCTTCTGTCGGGCTTTCATTGCCTCTCCTTCGTCTTGCTCCAAATCCCCTTCTCCTAACACTGGAAGAACTCACCAGATCTGCCGATTTTCTCCCCCAATCTTCCTCCCAATGGCTGTTGAGAAGGCTAAGACTTCAGCCTCGGTTGCCGGCTCCGCCTGGTACGAGCCGGCGCTAACCGCACCCTCCGTCACCGAGGAGAAGCTCCAGACCGCGCTTCTACTGATGGCGAGCGGGGATAATGAGTGGAAGGAGACTGCGCTCCTGGTCGCCGCCGCTACGCCAGAACCCGTGAACAGTACCTTCTACCCTTTCTTCCTGCACAGCGTTTCTTCGGGGCTGGTGCCCCCATTCTCCCGCTTCTTCTACGCCATTCTTCACCATTACGGCCTCCATGCGCTTCATATTCACCCCAATTCCATCCTCCTCCTGTCCATCTTCGCCTTCTACTATGAGGCATTCGTGGGGGTGATGCCCTCCGTCGCCATGCTCCGCCACTTCTTCTTCCTTCGCATGGGTGGCGACCGACCCGCTGGGTGCATCGGCTTCATTGTAGCCCGGGGCGGTAACGCGACCTCCCGCGCCGGGAAGAACATGGAGGATGCCCTGAAGAGGTGGGTTCTGATGGACGCCAAGTGCTCGCAGGACTTGCTCGAGCTGCCGACCGAGTTCCCCTCCTCTGAGAAGGGATGGCTTTCTGAGAAGATCACCGCCCCTTCCCTGGAGCCGTTGATTAATAAGATGGAGGAGAACCTGAAGAGCGAGAAGCTGACGGTGGCCATGATCATCAAGGAGTTCTTGATGCAGCGCCTAGCGCCGCTCCAAGATCGCTCTCGCCCCTTGTGGAAGCTTGGGGCGCCGACGACAAGATTCGCCTGCGCCAGGACGCCCTTCTCGAGGAGGAGTTGAGCAAGGTGTCGCTTTATTTGACTGGGAAAGATCCGAGCGGTCCTCTAGAGGATTGGCTCCCGCTTTACCACCGAGTCGATGGGGAGGAAGTTGTTGCTGCCATGCCGTTCTTTGACGAGTTCGGGCACGTGCGGACGGGGCCTCCCCTGCTGCCTACCTCATTGGTGGACCTGTCCTCTGGCGACCAATCCTCTGAGGTGACCAAGGACGAGGGCGAGGGGGAGTCCTCTGCCCCGAGGTAGAGGGAGCTCCTTCGCAACTTCCCTGATGACGATGATGATGACGCGCCTCCGGTGGTGGAGCTGGCTTGCCCCTCCGGGGTCACCATGAGATCCGGGCTGGCCTCCTCGAAGCAGCCCAAGCGGTCGCCCGTGAAGAAGGGAAGGACTGCGCTGATCCCCCCGAGTAGTGCTCCGCCTTCGCCAGCAGCGTCCCGAGTGGTGCCGACTGCGTGCTCTCCTGCTCCCAAGAGTGATGCTCCGACTGCTCCGGCGAAGCCCCCACTGCTAGGCCTGAAGAGGAACTACGTCTTCTCCGACCAGTGAGTCTTTTCCCTTGGTCCTGTTATTGATTCCTGATGTGATGCTTAGTGTCTTCATCCGTCATTAGACGGCAGTTGTCGAAGAAGAAGAAGCGAGGGCATGGGAGTTGCCGTGGTCGAGCGCGTTGGGGTGGCCGCCGTAGCCTTGGCGAAGGAGGGCATCACGGCCCCTATAGCTCCAACGGCGATGTCGTCTCCCCTAGGGTGCGGAAGCCTGTCCTCAGGAGGTGCCGGCGCCTTCAGCAGGGCTGACCCCGCCCGCACCCATCCTTGCTACGACTGCCAAGGTCGCCCGCCTCCGGAGCCCCCAGTCCTTCCTGTTGTGGTGGTTTCTCCTGTCCTGGTGCCGAGGACGTCTTCCCTCCTGCCCGGCGTGCAATTGGGGCATGGCGCTCCTGCCGCCTCTGGAGCCCTAGAGGAGGCACGAGCGGTGCTGGACCTTCTCCAAGGTGAACATCGGGGCCCGGATTGGCACGCGGTTTTGGGACGCCTGGGGCTGATTTCTGGATGGCTCCACGCTGATGCATCTGTCCGAGCGGCCTGGGGCTCTATGGAGGAGGCACAGAAGGTGTCTAGGGTGGCTGCTGTTGAGCGCAACCTGGCGCGAAAGGAGGACACGGAAGCCGAGGATCGGTGCCGCACGGTGGAGGCTGAACTGAAGGCTCTTCAGGATCAACACGCCACCTAGGCTGGCCAGCTCCAGGAGCGTGAGGAGAAGCTGAAGGCCCAGGAGGCCGCCGTTGCCGATCGAGATGCCGAGCTGAAGGAGGCAGCCATGGAGCAGGCTGCGGAGCGCGACTGCCGGATACGTCTCCAACGTATCTATAATTTTTGATTGTTCTATGCTATTATATTACCCATTTTGGATGTTTATGGGCTTTACTCTACACTTTTATACCATTTTTGGGACTAACCTACTAACCGGAGGCCCAGCCCGAATTGCTGTTTTTTTGCCTATTTCAGTGTTTCGAAGGAAAGGAATATCAAACGGAGTCCAAACGGAATGAAACCTTCGGGAGCGATCTTTTTGGAACAAACACAATCCAGGAGACTTGGAGTGGACGTTAAGAAGTAAACAAGGCAGCCACGAGGGTGTCCAGTGCACCCTAGGGGGGTGGGCGCGCCCCCCCACCCTCGTGGGCCCCTCGTAGCTCCCCTGACATACCTCCTTCACCTATATATATCCATGTACCCCGAAAATATCCAGGAGCACCACGAAAAACTATTTCCACCGCCGCAACCTTCTATATCCATGAGATCCCATCTTGGAGCCTTTGTCGGCGCTCCACCGGAGGGGGAATCGACCATGGAGGGCCTCTACATCATCTCAGGGGCCTCTCCGATGAGTTGTGAGTAGTTTACCACAGACCTTCGGGTCCATAGTTATTAGCTAGATGGCTTCTTTTCTCTCTTTGAATCTCAATACAAAGTTCTCCTCGATCTTCTTAGAGATCTATTTGATGTAACTCTTTTTGTGGTGTGTTTGTCGAGATCCGTTGAATTGTGGGTTTATGATCAAGTTTATCTATGAGAAATATTTGAATCTCCTCTGAATTCTTTTATGTATGATTGGTTATCTTTGCAAGTCTCTTTGAATTATCAGTTTGGTTTGGCCTACTAGATTGATCTTTCTTGCAATGGGAGAAGTGCTTAGCTTTGGGTTCAATCTTGTGGTGTCCTTTCCCAATGACAGCAAGGGCAGCAAGGCACGTATTGTATTGTTGCCATCGAGGATAAAAAGATGGGGTTTATGTCATATTGCATGAGTTTATCCCTCTACATTATGTCGTCTTTCTTAATGTGTTACTCTATTCTTGATGAACTTAATACTCTAGATGCAGGCAAGAGTCGGTCGATGTGTGGAGTAATAGTAGTAGATGCAGAATCATTTTGATCTACTTGTTGTGGATGTGATGCCTATATACATGATCATGCCTAGATAATCTCATAACTATGCGCTTTTCTATCAATTGCTCGACAGTAATTTGTTCACCCACCATAATACTTATGATATCTTGAGAGAAGCCACTAGTGAAACCTATGGCCCCCGGGTCCATCTTTTATCATATAAGTTTTCCATCTACTTTTATTTGCATCTTTACTTTCCAATCTATATCATAAAAATACCAAAAATACTTATCTCATCTTATTATCTCTATCATATCTCACTTTCGCAAGTTACCGTGAAGGGATTGACAACCCCTTTATCATGTTGGTTGCGAGGTTCTTGTTTGTTTGTGTAGGTACAAGGGACTTTTGAGGAGCCTCCTACTGGATTGATACCTTGGTTCTCAAAAACTGAGGGAAATACTTATGCTACTTTTCTGCATCACCCTTTCCTCTTCAAGGGAAAACCAACGCAGTGCTCAAGACATAGCACTTCCTGACAAAGCTGAAGGAGGAGGCGGAGGCGGCCTAGGCGTCCCTTGCCGAGGGCAAGGAAGCGGCCACCATGGAGCGCAGCACCCTTGCATCCATCGAGGCGAGGTTCCACAAGGCTCAGCGGTCACTCTTTGGGGACGATCTCTTGAAGAAGGCGGCGGTGACGGCCCCGAGGGAGAGCCTTGCCTCTCTGCTCCCTGAGGTCGTGGCAGTGCTCGAGGACGCTGTTGACTGGTTTGACTCTTTGGTGGAAGGTGAGGCTCGCTTGCTTTATTTCTTGGCCCTTACGTGCTTCTTCAGCCATCTCTATCTCTGGGACGCCAGCTTCGACTTCTCCACCGTCCTCGGTCCCGTGGACTCCGACTCCCATGATGTTGTTGCCGCCGCCGTGAAGAGCTCCATGGACGCCCTGCTGAGCAAGTTCCTTGTCGTCGGCCCTCCGGCTCAGGCTGAGGCGACGAGCGACGCGCCTGGCGACGGGGCTCCGCTGGCGGGTGTTGGTGGTACCCAAGGCTGAAGAGGTGGCTTGGTGACGTTGCTCCTTCCTGTTCGTCCTGTATCATGTAGCATGCCTCCTAGAGGCGTTTAAAACTGATTGTTTGGAACAATATGTTTTGTAATAATTAGATTGTGGTTCCCCAACTTCTTCCGTTTGCTTTATTGTTCTGCGTTGGCAGAGCCTAGCTCAATGCATGCCTCAGCCGCCATTGGGTCGTCCGGATCGCCAGGACGAGCCCAAGGGGTGAGGGCCTACATGACCAGTTTGGCTCTGGAGACGTGATGCTCAGGAGCCCTCCTTAACGTGCGAACAGCTTAGGAAAAGTGCGAAGGCAAGCCTTGGCGTTATGCGTCGGCAGGTGAGGGAGTCCTGGATTAAGGGGTCCTCGGACAGCCGGACTATATACTTTGGCCGGACTGTTCGGCTATGAAGATACAAGACGAAGACTTCTTCCCGTGTCCGGATGGGACTCTTCTTGGCGTAGAAGGCAAGTTTGGCGATTCGGATATGTAGATTCCTTTCTCTATAACCGACTTTGTACAACCCTAGCCCCCTCCGGTGTCTATATAAACCGGAGGGTTTAGGCTTCTAGGGTTTAGCCACAACAATCATAATCTCATAGGCTAGGCTTCTAGGGTTTAGTCATTACGATCTCGTGGTAGATCAACTCTTGTAATACTCATATTCATCAAGATCAATCAAGAAGGAAGTAGGGTATTACCTCCATAGAGAGGGCCCGAACCTGGGTAAACATTGTGTCCCCCACCTCCTATTACCATTAGCCTTAGACGCACAGTTCGGGACCCCCTACCCGAGATCCGCCGGTTTTGACACAGACATTGGTGCTCTCATTCAGAGTTCCGCTGCATCGTCACCAGAAGGCTTGATGGCTCCATCAATAATCTACAACAACACAGTCCGAGGGGAGATCTTCCTCCCTGGTCAGATCTTCGTATTCGGTAGCTTTGCACTGCGGGCCAACTCACTCGGCCATCTAGAGCATATCGATAGCTACGCCCCTGGCCATCGGGTCAGATTTGGGAGCCTGAATTTTGTGGCCGATACCCGTGGAGACTTGATCTTCGACAGGTTCGAGCCCATGACGTCTGTCCCCGGCCACCACGATGAACATGACCTATATCTGTCATCTGGCCGCATGCAGATGATAGCGCATGTGACCGCTCTGGCCCTAGATCTGGAGCGGACTGTGTCGTCCGAAGACGGGAAGCTTAACCCCGCCAGGAGGCCGCAGACTCAGCGGGGCTCGAGCCGCACACAGACCCAACATCGAGTTGGGCTTGTGTCACCAGAACCCCGGACTCGTCTCCGGCCATGGATTCCGGATCGCGTGCATCTGCGTCCATCGAATTTGATTGGGTGCCGGTCTTGGAGTTTGATACGTCTCCAACGTATCTATAATTTTTGATTGCTCCATGCTACTTTACCTATTGTTTTGGACTATAATGGGCTTTATTTTCCACTTTTATATTATTTTTGGGACTAACCTATTAACCGGAGGCCCAGCCCAGAATTGTTGTTTTTTGCCTATTTCAGTATTTCGAAGAAACAGAATATCAAACGGAGTCCAAACGGAATGAAACCTTCGGGATCGTGATTTTCCAACCAAACGTGATCCAGGAGACTTGGACCCTACTCTAAGAAGCTTCCGAGGAGGTCACGAGGGTGGAGGGCGCCCCCCCTGGGCGCGCCCCCTACCTCGTGGGCCCCTCGGAGCTCCACCGACGTACTCCTTCCTCCTATATATACCTACGTACCCCCGAACGATCAGAAGAGGAGCCAAAAACCTAATTCCACCGCCGCAACCTTCTGTATCCACGAGATCCCATCTTGGGGCCTGTTCCGGAGCTCCGCCGGAGGGGGCATCCACCATGGAGGGCTTCTACATCATCACCATAGCCCCTCCGATGAAGTGTGAGTACTTTACTTCAGACCTTCGGGTCCATAGCTAGTATCTAGATGGCTTCTTCTCTCTTTTTGGATCTCAATACAATGTTCTCCCCCTCTCTCGTGGAGATCTATTCGATGTAATCTTCTTTTTGCGGTGTGTTTGTTGAGATCGATGAATTGTGGGTTTATGATCCAGCTTATCTATGAATAATATTTGAATCTTCTCTAAATTATTTTATGTATGATTGAGTTATCTTTGCAAGTCTCTTCGAATTATCCGTTTGGTTTGGTCAACTAGATTGGTAGTTCTTGCAATGGGAGAAGTGCTTAGCTTTGGGTTCAATCTTGCAGTGTCCTTTCCTAGTGACAGCAGGGGCAGCAAGGCACGTATTGTATTGTTGCCATCGAGGATAACAAGATGGTTTTTTTTATCATATTGCATGAATTTATTCCTCTACATCATGTCATCTTGCTTAAAGCATTACTCTGTTTTTAACTTAATACTCTAGATGCATGCTGGATAGCGGTCAATGAGTGGAGTAATAGTAGTAGATGCAGAATCGTTTCGATCTACTTGTCACGGACGTGATGCCTATATACATGATCATACCTAGATAACCTCATAACTATGCTCAATTCTGTCAATTGCTCAACAATAATTTGTTCACCCACCGTAGAATACTTATGCTCTTCAGAGAAGCCACTAGTGAAACCTATGGCCCCCGGGTCTATTCTCATCATATCAATCTCCATCACTTTATTTACTTGCTTTGCTTTTACCTTTTACTTTGCATCTTTATACCAAAAATACCAAAAATATTATCTCTATCAGATCTCACTCTCGTAAGTGACCGTGAAGGGATTGACAACCCCTAATCGCATTGGTTGCGAGTAGTTATCGTTTTGTGCAGGTACGAGGGACTTGCGCGTGACCTTCTACTGGATTGATACCTTGGTTCTCAAAAGCTGAGGGAAATACTTACGCTACTGTGCTACATCATCCTCTCCTCTTCAGAGAAACCCAACGCAAGCTCGAGACGTAGCAAGAAGGATTTCTGGCACCGTTGCCGGGGAGGCTTATGCAAAAGTCAACATACCAAGTACCCATCACAATCCCTATCTCTCGCATTACATTATTCGCCATTTGCCTCTCGTTTTCCTCTCCCCCACTTCACCCTTGCCGTTTTATTCGCCCTCTCTTTCCCAATCTCCTCCTCTTTTTCCTTTGCCTTTTTCCTCGTCCGTTTGTTTGCTCGTGTGTTGGATTAGATGCTTATTTATTCCTAAACAAAGAAGCCAATATCTATGGATCCTGGTCCGCTTGCCAATCTTTTTAGGAGATCCAATTATGATGAACCAATTCCTAGTGATTTGGATGCACTAGGTTATCTTTATAAGGTTTTGCCTAAAATCCGTGAAGTGACTCACGATAGATCTTTGAATAAAAAGCATGATTGCAATGATTTTATTATAAATTCTTTTTGTGTCAATTGTGCTAATAAGATGCAAAACCCTAAGCTTGGGGATGCTAGTTTTGCTATGTCTACTACTTGTTGCAATTATCATGATTGGGGTGATTCTTCTTATGATCTTGAAAATTTATTTAAGCCCCATGATGAATATGAGATTGATAATAGTGTATGCAACAATATTGAAAGTGGGTTTGGAAGAGTGTCAACTTTAGATCCCACATATTTGGAGTATGTTCAATCTTATGATATTTTTGATAAAAGTGGGTTCGGGAAGGTCATGACTTTAATTAATGTTAATCCCACTATCTTGGAAGAGCGTAAACTTTGCATGCATGTGGATCATGTTGAGAATATACTTTGTGATAGTTATTTTGTTGAATTTGCTTATGATCCTACATGTAACTATTATGAGAGAGGAAAATATGGTTATAGAAATTTTCATGTTGCTAAATTACCTCTCGTTATGTTGAGATTGTTATTGTTCCTTTCCGCTTCCTTGCATATGCTAGTTTTTGCTTGCTACGATAATTTGTTTGCCTATAATATGCCTATGCATAGGAAGTATGTTAGACTTAAGTGTGTTTGTCACATGTTTTATGATGCTCTCTTTGTGCCTCAATTCTTGTCTTTCTTGTGAGCATCATTGAATCTCAATGCCTAGCTAAAAAGGCTTTAAAGAAAAGCGTTTGTTGGGAGACAACCCAATATTTTTCCTTGCTGCTTAGTAATAAATAATCCATCTACCTTCTGTTTGGATGTGGTTTTATGTTTTAATTAGTGTTTGTGCTAAGTAGGACGTATAGGATAACCTACGATGATAGTTGATTTGATTCTGCTGAAAAACAGAAACTTTGCACGCACGAATTTGGTTATGATAAATTACAGGAACGTTATTTTGCGTTGATTCTTTTTTATGCTGATCTATAAACAAATTTTACAGGACTTCCTAGTTTGGTAGGATTATTAGAGTTCCAGAAGTTTGCGTTAGTTACAGATTACTACAGACTGTTCTATTTTTGACAGATTCTGTTTTTCGTGTGTTGTTTGCTTATTTTGATGAATCTATGGCTAGTAAAATAGTTTATAAACCATAGAGAAGTTGGAATAAAGTAGTTTTAACACCAATATAAATAAAGAATGAGTTCATTACAGTACCTTGAAGTAGTCTTTTGTTTTCTTTCTCTAACGGAGCTCACGAGATTTCTGTTGAGTTTTGTGTTGTGAAGTTTTCAAGTTTTGGATGAATTCTTTTGATGGATTATGGAACAAGGAGTGGCAAGAGCCTAAGCTTGGGGATGCCCATGTCATCCCCAAGATAATCTAAGGACGCCAAAAAGTCAAAGCTTGGGGATGCCTCGGAAGGCATCCCCTCTTTCGTCCACTTCCATCGGTAATTTACTTGGAGCTATATTTTTATTCACCAAAATGATATGTGTTTTGCTTGGAGCGTCATGTATTATTTGCGTATTTGCTGGTTAGTTTACCACAATCATCCTTCCTGTACACACCTTTTGAGAGAGCCATACATGAATTGAAATTTTATACAATACTCTATGTGCTTCACTTATATCTTTTGAGCTTGATAGTTTGTTCATGGTGCTTCACTTATATCTTTTGAGCGTGATAATTTTTGCTCTAGTGCTTCACTTATATCTTTTAGAGCACGGTGGTGGATTTGTTTTAAAGAAACTTGATCTCTCATGCTTCACTTAGATTATTTTGAGAGTCGTTAATAGCATGGTAATTTGCTTAATGTTAAAATACTTGGTATTCAAGATATGTGAAACTTTCTTTTGAGTGCGTTGAATACTAAGATAAGTTTGTTGCTTGATAATTGTTTTGAGATATGAAGGTGATAATATTAGAGTCATGCTAGCTGAGTAGTTGTGAATTTAAAGAATACTTGTGTTGAAGTTTGTGATTCCTGTAGCATGCACGTATGGTGAACCGTTATGTGATGAACTCGGAGCATGATTTATTTATTGATTGTCTTCCTTATGAGTGGCAGTCGGGGACGAGCGATGGTCTTTTCCTACCAATCTATCCCCCTAGGAGCATGCGCGTAATACTTTGCTTTGATAACTTCTAGATTTTTGCAATAAGTATATGAGTTCTTTATGACTAATGTCGAGTCCATGGATTATACGCACTTTTTCCCATCCTTCCACCATTGCTAGCCTCTCTAATACCGCGCATCTTTCACCGGTATCATACACCCACCATAAACCTTCCTCAAAACAGCCACCATACCTACCTATCATGTCATTTCCATAGCCATTCCGAGATATATTGCCATGCAACTTTCCACCGTTCCGTTTATTATGACACGCTCCATCATTGTAATATTGCTAGCATGATCATGTAGTTGACATTATATTTGTGGCAAAGCCACCGTTCATAATTCTTTCATACATGTCACTCATGATTCATTGCATATCCTGGTACACCGCCCGAGGCATTCATATAGAGTCATATTTTTGTTCTAAGTATCGAGTTGTAATTGTTGAGTTGTAAGAAAAATAAAAGTGTGATGATCATCATTATTAGAGCATTGTCCCAAGTGAGGAAAGGATGATGGAGTCTATGATTCCCCCACAAGTCGGGATGAGACTCCGGACGAAAAAAAAAGAGAGAGGCCATAAAAAAAAGAGAAAAGGCCCAAATAAAAAAATGAGAGAAAAAGAGAGAAGGGACAATGCTACTATCCTTTTACCACACTTGTGCTTCAAAGTAGCACCATGATCTTCATGATAGAGAGTCTCTCATTTCGTCACTTTCATATACTAGTGGGAATTTTTCATTATAGAACTTGGCTTGTATATTCCAATGATGGGCTTCCTCAAAATGCCCTAGGTCTTCGTGAGCAAGCGAGTTGGATGCACACCCACTTAGTTTCTTTTGTTGAGCTTTCATATACTTATAGCTCTAGTGCATCCGTTGCATGGCAATCCCTACTCACTCACATTGATATCTATTGATGGGCATCTCCATAGCCCGTTGATACGCCTAGTTGATGTGAGACTATCTTCCCTCTTTTTGTATTCTCCACAACCACCATTCTATTCCACATATAGTGCTATATCCATGGCTCACGCTCATGTATTGCGTGAAGATTGAAAAAGTTTTGAAAATGTTAAAGTATGAAACAATTGCTTGGCTTGTCATCGGGGTTGTGTATGATTTAAATACTTTGTGTGGGGAAGATGGAGCATAGCCAGACTATATGATTTTGTAGGGATAACTTTCTTTGGCCATGTTATTTTGAGAAGACATAATTGTTTTGTTAGTATGCTTGAAGTATTATTATTTTTATGTCAATATGAACTTTTGTCTTGAATCTTTCGGATCTGAATATCAATACCATGATTAAGAAGATTTACATTGAAATTATGCCAAAGTATCACTCCGCATCAAAAATTCTTTTTTTTATCATTTACCTACTCGAGGACGAGTAGGAATTAAGCTTGGGGATGCCTGATACGTCTCCAATGTATCTATAATTTTTTATTGCTCCATGCTACTTTATCTATTGTTTTGGACTATAATGGGCTTTATTTTCCACTTTTATATTATTTTTGGGACTAACCTATTAACCAGAGGCCCAGCCCAGAATTGCTGTTTTTTGCCTATTTCAGTATTTCGAAGAAACAAAATATCAAACGGAGTCCAAATGGAATGAAACCTTCGGGATCGTGATTTTCCAACCGAACGTGATCCAGGAGACTTG
>NC_041385.1:348745783-348757624 GCF_002162155.2 Triticum dicoccoides | reverse complement strand
TGGGCGCGCCCCCCTACCTCATGGGCCCCTTGGAGCTCCACCGACGTACTCCTTCCTCCTATATATACCTACGTACCCTCGAACGATCAGAAGAGGAGCCAAAAACCTAATTCCACCGCCGCAACCTTCTGTATCCACGAGATCCCAATCTTGGGGCCTGTTCCAGAGCTCCGCCGGAGGGGGCATCCACCATGGAGGGCTTCTACATCATCACCATAGCCCCTCCGATGAAGTGTGAGTAGTATACTTCAGACCTTCGGGTCCATAGCTAGTAGCTAGATGGCTTCTTCTCTCTTTTTGGATCTCAATACAATGTTCTCCCCCTCTCTCGTGGAGATCTATTCGATGTAATCTTCTTTTTGCGGTGTGTTTGTTGAGATCGATGAATTGTGGGTTTATGATCCAGCTTATCTATGAATAATATTTGAATCTTCTCTTAATTCTTTTATGTATGATTGAGTTATCTTTGCAAGTCTCTTCGAATTATCCATTTGGTTTGGCCAACTAGATTGGTAGTTCTTGCAATGGGAGAATGTAACGCCCCCGATTCAATCGTACACTAATCATGCACGCAAACATGTACGATCAAGATCAGGGACTCACGGGAAGATATCACAACACAACTCTAAAACATAAATAAGTCATACAAGCATCATAATACAAGCCAGGGGCCTCGAGGGCTCGAATACAAGTGCTCGATCATAGACGAGTCAGCGGAAGCAACAATATCTGAGTACAGACATAAGTTTAAACAAGTTTGCCTTAAGAAGGCTAGCACAAACTGGAATACAGATCGAAAGAGGCGCAGGCCTCCTGCCTGGGATCCTCCTAACTACTCCTGGTCGTCGTCAGCGGGCTGCACGTAGTAGTAGGCACCTCCGGTGTAGTAGGGGTCGTTGTCAACGGTGGCGTCTGGCTCCTGGACTCCAGCATCTGGTTGCGATAACCAGAAAGAAAGGAAAGGGGGGAAAAGGGGGGGAGAAAGCAATCGTGAGTACTCATCCAAAGTACTCGCAAGCAAGGAACTACACTACATATGCATGGGTATATGTGTAAGGAGGCCATATCAGTGGACTGAACTGCAGAATGCCAGAATAAGAGGGGGGTAGCTAGTCCTATCGAAGACTACGCTTCTGGCAGCCTCCGTCTTGCAGCATGTAGAAGAGAGTAGATTGAAGTCCTCCAAGTAGCATCTCCAAGTAGCATCTCCAGTAGCATCACATAGCATAATCCTACCCGGCGATCCTCCCCTCGTCGCCCTATGGAAAAGCGATCACCGGGTTGTCTGTGGAACTTGGAAGGGTGTGTTTTGTTAAGTATCCGGTTCTAGTTGTCATAAGGTCAAGGTACAACTCCAAGTCGTCCTGTTACCGAAGATTACGGCTATTCGAATAGATTAACTTCCTTGCAGGGGTGCACCACATAACCCAACACGCTCGATCCCATTTCGCCGGACACACTTTCCTGGGTCATGCCCGGCCGCGAAAGATCAACACGTCGTAGCCCCACCTAGGCACAACAGAGAGGTCAGCACGCCGGTCTAAACCTAAGCGCACAGGGGTCTGGGCCCATCGCCCTGAGCACACCTGCACGTTGCGTGGGCGGCCGGAAGCAGACCTAGCCTAGTGGCGTTCCAGTCCAATCCGGCGCGCGCCGCTCAGTCGCTGACGTCACGAAGTGCTTCGGCTGATACCACGATGCCGGGATACCCATAACTACTCCCGCGTAGATGGTTAGTGTGTATAGACCAGTGGCCAGACTTAGATCAAATACCAAGATCTCGTTAAGCGTGTTAAGTATCCACGAACGCCGAACAGGGCCAGGCCCACCTGTCTCCTAGGTGGTCTCAACCTGCCCGGTCGCTCCGCCACAAAGTAACAGTCGGGGGCCGTTGGGAACCCAGGCCCACCTCTACCGGGATGGAGCCACCTGTCCTTTCAGCCCCCTCATCAGAATCACTTGCGGGTACTCATCGAGCTGACCCGACTTTAGTCACCATCTGTATAGTATGTATGTATGTATAGCATATACCCGTAATCACCTCCCGAGTGATCACGGCCCAATAGTATAGCAAGGCAGGCTGACAAGAATGTAGGGCCAATGATGATAAACTAGCATCCTATACTAAGTATTTAGATTGCAGGTAAGGTATCAACAGATGTAGCAACAATGTCAGGCTATGCATCAGAATAGGATTAACGGAAAGCAGTAACATGCTACACTACTCTAATGCAAGCAGTATAGAGGAGAATAGGCGATATCTGGTGATCAAGGGGGGGCTTGCCTGGTTGCTCTGGCAAGGGAGAGGGGTCGTCAACTCCGTAGTCGAACTGGGCAGCAGCGGCATCGGTCTTGGTGTCTAGCGGAAGAAGAGGGGGGAAGAAACAATGAATACTTAGCAAGCAAGTGCATAACAGGACAACAAGCAGAGCTAGACGTGTTCTAACACGGTATGAGGTGATACCGGTGAAGGGGGAAACATCCGGGAATGTATCCCCGATGTTCCGTGTTTTCGGGCAAAGGAGCCGGAGGGGGGAAAGTTGCGAGTTTGATATGTTAGGGGTGTGTGGCGGACGAACGGGTTGCATATCCTGGTTCGTCTCGTCCTTCTAAGCAACTTTCATGTTGAAAATATTTTAATCCAAGTTACAGATTAAAAGATATGATTTTCTAAAGGTTTTATTAATTTCTGGAATTTAATTAATTATTTAATTTAATTCGAAAAAGGATTTATGACATCAGCATGATGTCATGCTGACATCAGCAGTCAACAGGGGTTGACTGAGTCAATCTGATGGTGGGACCCGGTTGTCATTGTCTAAGACTAACTAATCAGGTTTAGTTAGTCTAACTAAAATGATTAGGTTTAATAACTACAATTAATTAGGTTAACTAATCAGGATTAATTAAGTTAATTAATTCTTTAATTAATTAATTAATATTTTAATTATTTTAGTTATTTATTTATTTACTTCTTTTAAAGCCTTTTTTATTTTCGTTCTGGGGTGGGGCCTGCTTGTCATAGGGCCAATGGCCTTAGCGGGCATGGGCATGCGGGTGTTGGCGTGCGCCCGAGCGGTTGCAGCGGGCGACGGGCGCCGCGTGCAGGGGGTGCGGGCACAACCCGAGGGCGCTAGGCACGCGCGGCGCATGTCGGCGCCGGCGGCCAGGCCAAGGAAGGCGGCGAAGGAACGACTGCGGTGGCGGGCAAGGCCCGGGGCGAAGGCCTCAACAGCGGGCATGCGAAACCAGGGCGCGAGCGGCCCACGATGAGTGCGCCGGCCGACGGGGAGTGGTGCTAGGCGGCGGGCTCGGTAACGGCGGAGCTAGCAGCAACAACAACAAATCGAGGGGGAGGACGGAGGGGGAACGTGGTGCTGCTCACAGTGTTGCAGGGGAGGCTCGATGAGGCCGGGGACGACCGGAGTCGGGCGGATCGACGCGGAGGAGCTGTGTTGGCCGAAGATGAAGACGAGGTTGATGCAGACGTTGCGGTGGCTCCCTGCTGGATCCAGTGGGTGAAGACGACGAGGCGGACGATGACGGAGCTCGCGGGCCAGCTTACAGGGGCGCCGGGACGATGGAGAGCGCGGGAACGGAGGTGGGGGCGGGATCGGGCCCCTGGGCGCAGGCGGGCGCCCAGATCGAGCGGGGGATGAGCGGCTCGGGCGCCGCGGCAGCGCCAAGGCGGTGGTGTTCCGGGCGGCGGCGGCGGCGGTTCGATCCCCCGATCCAATCGGGGGGGCGCAGAGGAGGGGAGAGGGGGAGGCGACAGCAGCCTAGCGGCGCCAGCGACGGGCGCCGTCGTCGAGGTCGCGGGACGGCACAGGATTGGGGTCCCTCCCGCTGATCCAGAACAGGCGAGTGGGGAGGAGAGGAGCGAGGTGAGTGGGCGTCGTGCGGGAGGGGGGGAGTGAGCGAGTGGGGCTAGGGTTTCGGGGCAGGGGGGTTATGCGGGGAGAGGTGGGCCGGCCGGTTGGGCCGTGGGGCGGCCTGGTGGCCAGGTGGGCTACGAGGCCCAGCGGGGGGGTCTGTTGTTTCTTCTTCTTCCTTTTTTAGCTTTGTTTTTTTTCCTTTTAATTTTATTTCCTTTCCTGTTTTCATTCATTTTAAATATATAGGCCTTTTTTTTATAAAACCACAATTCCTTCACCATAATTGCCCACGCATTTACTAGCGCACTCCGAACATTTTAGTTTTAATGTTTGAAAACTTTTATTATTTACCAAACTTTGAATTTGAATTTTGGACCAGTTTTGATCTAACAATAGATTAGCAGCAGTAACCATGGTGACGTGGCACCATTAGCGTGGGATCACTGTAGCTTAATTATCTGGGCGTCACAATTCTCCTCCACTACAAGAAATCTCGTCCCGAGATTTAGGAGCGGGAGTAAGGGGGAAGGGAATTGGTTACGAAATTCTAACGGGTCTTCTCGGTGTTGGTTGCTCTTCTCGAAGAAGTTAATCCCTTTCTTTGATGTCTTCATTTCTCTGCTCCGGTCATCATGATGAAGTAGGCATCCTTGCTTCGGGAACTCCATTGTACTTACGAAGGAAAAGAGAGAGAGAGAGAGAGAGAAAATTTCCAGGAGAACAGACCTCTGCAAGGTCGACTATCTGGTCGATAACATCGGGGAAGGTGGCGGATGTAACTCTCGAATAGAAACTTAAGAAAACATCAAGAGCAAAGTAAGGAGCTGGCTATCATTCGATGCCTGGAACAGGGCGTGAAAGGTGGTTGAAAGCAACGGGAATAAGTATTATGTCTGATACAAGAATTGATGATCTCTCAGAAGGTCGCTCGTGAATTACATACGAGGCCATGCGTGAGGAACAACCTTGGGAACATGGGGTGTACATGAGAGTCAGGTTTCGATCCTGTGGAACTGTGGGTTATGGGCCCACCATGTGGCTTAAAAGTAGAAAGGCGTTGACAGCTTGCATGGTCATGATAGCAAGGCACGTCAGAGAAGAGACTGTCAGATATGTCGGCAACAACTTCGATACCAAGGGCGAGGGATGAAGAGAACCATTTTTTCGCTCTGAACGAGGCGAACCAATTGGCAAAGTTCTCACCCATCGGTGGTTACCGGAATGTCATCAACAATGGTAAGAGGGTCTTACCGACAGAGTGGTACAAAAAGGTGCTTACCTAAGCAGGGAATTATCTCTGCTCAGCTAACTCAGATTACAGGAAAGGTTAAACAAAAGAATGGAAAGGAAAACACGATTATTAGATTAAACAGAACAATGGGAAGGAAAATTATGATCACACACAATTATTAGGAGCATATCCTTCCCATGGACAAGCAGAACATGGCATACAGGGTAGGAGAGCAAGTACCCAACCATTGAGATAAAGAGGCAAGGATTAATCAAGATGTTACCCATACAACGGTGTTTGGATAGCTGACCAAGAAACATTTAGCATCGTGCCACCAATGTTCTTGTTGAAGAGCGGATTATCATAGTCATGCTTCGAGGTAGCAATGATATGGGGTTTCAATCAAGGGCCAGACTCTGGATACACAAATGATCCATCAGGAGCAACTTATAAAATAGGTCTTACAATTTCCTCTAGGAAGAATGGTTATCTTGCAAAAGAAATCATAATGATAGGTCCTCCAGCAGGGGGGTGCTAGGCATGACATCATGTTACCGGGTCATCAAAGGACCAACATCATAATTCTTGGAAAGTTGTCCCAACCATCATATCTGGCCGAGATTCAGAACTGATTGGTGCCATGATACCTCAGACTTAGGATGTCCAAGAAGAAAAGGTGTCACACAAATCGATGAAATATCATTGCAAGATTCTTGAGAAATGAACTATGGGAGCGGGTTCCTGAAACAATAGTTCATCATTAAACCAAGGAGGGGATGAGGAGGTGGCTGACGGGCTCAGCGACAATTCATCGAGAGTTCCAAACGGATGGATTTCCACAATAAGGTGAACAAGAAGATGACACTTGTCAATTCAAATGATATAATGTAGTATGCTCGAGGAAAACATACACAATTAAACATTGGTTGAAAGGTGCGCCCGAAATATGGTTGGGTTGCACGACCAACGTCAGAATGGTGATTCAATAATCAATAGTCCAAGAAAGAACGGCCGACCATTAACATCAAAGCAATAGGGTTGCTAGAAGGGCAGAATCCAAACTGCACCATTCACTTGTTGGTACCCCGGTTGGAATCAACACGAGGACCAAGAAGAATGGTGATGGTGAGAAGTATCACCTGTATCAAGAATTCTTAAGAGGTGGTGAAATTCTCACAACATTGATGACATAAGTGATGGTAATGCTCCAAGGTAAAGAAGATCAACTGCTGGATAGCAAGGAACTCAAGGTATAACACAAAACACGAACAAGTTTGTGTTGGAGGGAAGGCAGTAAAGTGGTTGATGATAACACAAATCATCGAGGCAAGGATGGTATTTCTCATCATGAATCCGATTGATATCCTGGAAGAGCTCATAAGGTTGATGATGATCACGACACATTTGTCGAGAGGTTACACGAAGATGTAATTGATCGACGATGACATCAAGTCAAACGAATGATGAAGCGAAAGGTTATTGGAACCATGGGTAGGACACAAACTTGAAATCAGGATTGTTGTTCAAGGCGAACGGTATGACGAGGAAGATCGATTGTAAGATTAGCTCACCATCGAAATTTGTGCTCCGAGAAGAAGGACCAGGTAGCACAGTTAGAATCATCACGACAATGATATAGCCAAACAGGCTAGGAATGGTGTGATCGGGTACAAACTCGTACTTATAGAAGCTTACTGAAGAGATGTTGAACCGTAGTGCGGACTCGGTTCAGTCATCGGTGTCTTTGAGTGTTTAATAACTCAGAGCCCGTGAAAAATTGGAATCAGTGGGAAGGTAGCACTTGATGAATAACTCATAAGAAGTCATGCAGTTCCATGATAATCTCGAGATACCAGGGGGTAATACTCGACAACAGATCCAAGTAGAGGTTGGACTGGGGTATTGCTCTATAGAAGACAAGTGCTTAAACTTGCACAGGAAATGGTATTTAAAGGAGGACATGGTCGGAACCACGATTGCAAAGGATCAATTCACCGATACCAAAGGATATTATATCAAGGAAATAGTTACAAGAAGCTTCCATGATAGGATCTACATCATGTCCATGGGCATGAACACAAAGTTCAAGGTCGACTCCCACTTCTTTAATGCATAACCTTCATTCACCTCTCGTATTTCGAAAATGACATTAGTTGTTGAAAGTTTTACCTGGTGCAATACCAGATAAGTTTGACCCGTGAAATCTTTCAGGTTCACACAGATTAGGGAAGGCATAGGTTCAACCCATCAGGGCATCTTAGGAACATATACCACAAACTTCGGAGTAAATAATACAAGCTCGAAAGTAGAGCATTGTTCAAAAGCAGATGATACAATTTACCAAAGGCATTATATATCCAAGGGAAGGCTCACAAGGTTATTGAATATGAAGGACAATGTCGGATAAAATCCATTAAAGGATCTGCCGGTCCATAACAGAGCTGATGTGAGCATCGGCACACAACCAGAGGAAGTAACAATGCAAAGGCATTGGATTATGGAAACAACTAACTAATCCAGAGCTCAAATGCAAAGGAATTATGATTTTCAAATCAAGGGATCAGAAACAATGCTCTGATTAGGGATGGATAAGTTGAATAGCCTTAGGGGTACAATCGATGGCATTTTGATTAGTCAAGATCCAGCTCATGTTTGAAATGACGTCTGAGCCAGAAGGATGAATTCTAGGATCTGATTGAGGATCACGAGCATTCACAACTTATTGAATCAATGGACTCAAAATGATAGTGATAAGGGATGCCAATAAGATTACTTATGGGATTAACCATAATGCAGCAAGCAAGAATTCCAAGGGCAATAAGCTGCTGAGGATTCTCGAAAGATTGAATAGTATTTCGAAGACCTTTCTGAAATACATGAATCAACTGGGGATGAGCGGATACTCGATAAGTGTGGGGAAATTATCCGTAGGGGTATTCATGGGGCAAGAACTACAAGGCGGTAAGCTCAAAGGATTCTCGGAATAACGAAGACCAGTTCGAGGCATCTTGTATTAACAAGATCAATGGGGTTGAATGTAAGACTGGCAAATGTATGCGGTTACCCCTAAGGATATAACAGTGGTAGGAAATGCAAAAAGCAATGACACAAGGTCTTGAGAGAACACTATAAAGTATCTTCGAAATCTTTTGATGCAGCAGGCGATCATCTGTACTAAGGGGCTCTCCGGAAGGAAGTGGTCACGAGATCCTAATGTTGGAGTTAGTAAAACCATTTAGACCCGAATAGAAGAGATGTCAGAGTCCCAGAGTATAGGTCGAGGAATAAAAGATCCTAATACCACCCAATGGCGACGTGGGCCCGTAAGGCACACAGCCAAGTTAGTAAAAGTTTTGTAGTGACTAGACTTGACTTCGGCCAAGGAGTGTGGAAGGGGGGTTCCTATAGGCAGTCGGCTCTGATACCAACTTGTGACGCCCCCGAAGCAATCGTACACTAATCATGCACGCAAAACGTGTACGATCAAGATCAGGGACTCATGGGAAGATATCACAACACAACTCTAAAACATAAATAAGTCATACAAGCATCATAATACAAGCCAGGGGCCTCGAGGGCTCGAATACAAGTGCTCGATCATAGACGAGTCAGCGGAAGCAACAATATCTAAGTACAGACATAAGTTTAAACAAGTTTGCCTTAAGAAGGCTAGCACAAACTGGGATACAGATCGAAAGAGGCGCAGGCCTCCTGCCTGGGATCCTCCTAACTACTCCTGGTCGTCGTCAGCGGGCTGCACGTAGTAGTAGGCACCTCCGGTGTAGTAGGGGTCGTCGTCGATGGTGGCGTCTGGCTCCTGGACTCCAGCATCTGGTTGCGATAACCAGAAAGAAAGGAAAGGGGGGGAAAGGGGGGAGAAAGCAACCGTGAGTACTCATCCAAAGTACTCGCAAGCAAGGAACTACACTACATATGCATGGGTATATGTGTAAGGAGGCCATATCAGTGGACTGAACTGCAGAATGCCAGAATAAGAGGGGGATAGCTAGTCCTATCGAAGACTACGCTTCTGGCAGCCTCCGTCTTGCAGCATGTAGAAGAGAGTAGATTGAAGTCCTCCAAGTAGCATCTCCAAGTAGCATCTCCAGTAGCATCGCATAGCATAATCCTACCCGGCGATCCTCCCCTCGTCGCCCTGTGGAAAAGCGATCACCGGGTTGTCTGTGGAACTTGGAAGGGTGTGTTTTATTAAGTATCCGGTTCTAGTTGTCATAAGGTCAAGGTACAACTCCAAGTCGTCCTGTTACCGAAGATCACGGCTATTCGAATAGATTAACTTCCCAGCAGGGGTGCACCACATAACCCAACACGCTCGATCCCATTTGGCCGGACACACTTTCCTGGGTCATGCCCGGCCGCGGAAGATCAATACATCGCAGCCCCACCTAGGCACAATAGAGAGGTCAGCACGCCGGTCTAAACCTAAGCGCACAGGGGTCTGGGCCCATCACCCTGAGCACACCTGCACGTTGCGTGGGCGGCTGGAAGCAGACCTAGCCTAGTGGCGTTCCAGTCCAATCTGGCGCGCGCCACTCAGTCGCTGACGTCACGAAGTGCTTCGGCTGATACCACAATGTCGGGATACCCATAACTACTCCCGCGTAGATGGTTAGTGCGTATAGACCAGTGGCCAGACTCAGATCAAATACCAAGATCTCGTTAAGCGTGTTAAGTATCCGCGAAGGCCGAACAGGGCCAGGCCCACCTGTCTCCTAGGTGGTCTCAACCTGCCCTGTCGCTCCGCCACAAAGTAACAGTCGGGGGCCGTTGGGAACCCAGGCCCACCTCTACCGGGATGGAGCCACCTGTCCTTTCAGCCCCCTCATCAGAATCACTTGCGGGTACTCATCGAGCTGACCCGACTTTAGTCACCATCTGTATAGTATGTATGTATGTATAGCATATACCCATAATCACCTCCCGAGTGATCACGGCCCAATAGTATAGCAAGGCAGACTGACAAGAATGTAGGGCCAATGATGATAAACTAGCATCCTATACTAAGTATTTAGTATTGCAGGTAAGGTATCAACAGATGTAGCAACAATGTCAGGCTATGCATCAGAATAGGATTAACGGAAAGCAGTAACATGCTACACTACTCTAATGCAAGCAGTATAGAGGAGAATAGGCGATATCTGGTGATCAAGGGGGGGGCTTGCCTGGTTGCTCTGGCAAGGGAGAGGGGTCGTCAACTCCGTAGTCGAACTGGGCAGCAGCGGCATCGGTCTCGGTGTCTAGCGGAAGAAGAGGGGGGAAGAAACAATGAATACTTAGCAAGCAAGTGCATAACAGGACAACAAGCAGAGCTAGACGTGTTCTAACACGGTATGAGGTGATACCGGTGAAGGGGGAAACATCCGGGAATGTATCCCCGGTGTTCCGTGTTTTCGGGCAGAGGAGCCGAAGGGGGGAAAGTTGCGAGTTTGATATGTTAGGGGTGTGTGGCGGACGAATGGGTTGCGTATCCAGGTTCGTCTCGTCCTTCTGAGCAACTTTCATGTTGAAAATATTTTAATCCAAGTTACAGATTAAAAGAGTTGATTTTCTAAAGGTTTTATTAATTTCTGGAATTTAATTAATTACTTAATTTAATTCGAAAAAGGATTTATGACATCAGCATGATGTCATGCTGACATCAGCAGTCAACAGTGGTTGACTGGGTCAATCTGATGGTGGGACCCGGTTGTCATTGTCTAAGACTAACTAATCAGGTTTAGTTAGTCTAACTAAAATAATTAGGTTTAATAACTACAATTA
Organism: Triticum dicoccoides; assembly: GCF_002162155.2. Classification (NCBI taxonomy): domain Eukaryota; kingdom Viridiplantae; phylum Streptophyta; class Magnoliopsida; order Poales; family Poaceae; genus Triticum; species Triticum dicoccoides. The sequence continues at coordinate 348,746,737 of NC_041385.1, read as the reverse complement.
ATTAGGTTAACTAATCAGGATTAATTAAGTTAATTAATTCTTTAATTAATTAATTAATATTTTAATTATTTTAGTTTTTTATTTATTTACTTCTTTTTAAAGCCTTTTTTTATTTTCGTTCTGGGGTGGGGCCTGCTTGTCATAGGGCCAATGGCCTTAGCGGGCATGGGCGTGCGGGTGCGGGCGTGCGCCCGAGCGGTTGCAAAGGGCGACGGGCGCCGCGTGCAGGGGGTGCGGGCGCAACCCGAGGGCGCTGGGCGCGCGCGGCGCACGCCGGCGCCGGCGGCCAGGCCAAGAAGGCGGCGGAGGAACGACTGCGGTGGCGAGCAAGGCCCGGGGCGAAGGCCTCGACAGCGGGCATGCGAAACTAGGGCGCGAGCGGCCCACGACGAGCGCGCCCGCCGGCGGGGAGTGGCGCTAGGCGGCGGGCTCGGTAACGGCGGAGCTAGCAGCAACAACAACAAATCGAGGGGGAGGACGGAGGGGGAACGTGGTGCTGCTCACAGCGTTGCAGGGGAGGCTCGATGAGGCCGGGGACGACCGGAGTCGGGCGGATTGTACCGGAGGAGCTGTGTTGGCCGAAGATGAAGATGAGGTTGATGCAGACATTGCGGTGGCTCCCTGCTGGATCCAGTGGGTGAAGACGACGAGGCAGACAGATGACGGAGCTCGCGGGCCAGCTTACAGGGGCGCCGGGACGATGGAGAGCGCGGGAACGGAGGTGGGGGCGGGATCGGGCTCCTGGGCGTAGGCGGGCACCCAGATCGAGCGGGGGATGAGTGGCTCGGGCGTCGCGGCAGCGCCAAGGCGGTGGTGTTCCGGGCGGCGGTTGTGGCGGTTCGATCCCCCGATCCAATCGGGGGCGCAGAGGAGGGGAGAGGGGGAGGCGACAGCAGCCTGGCGGCGCCAGCAACGGGCGCCGTCGTCGAGGTCGTGGGACGGCACAGGATCGGG
>NC_041385.1:348726222-348745417 GCF_002162155.2 Triticum dicoccoides | reverse complement strand
TTCTTTTTTAGCTTTGTTTCTTTTCCTTTTAATTTTATTTCCTTTCCTATTTTCATTCATTTTAAATATATAGGCCTTTTTTTTATAAAATCACGATTCCTTCACCATAATTGCCCACGCATTTACTGGCGCACTCCGAACATTTTAGTTTTAATGTTTGAAAACTTTTATTATTTACCAAACTTTGAATTTGAATTTTGGACCGGTTTTGATCTAACAATAGATTAGCAGCAGTAACCATGGTGACGTGGCACCATTAGCGTGGGATCACTGTAGCTTAATTATCTGGGCGTCACAGAGAAGTGCATGGCTTTGGGTTCAATCTTGTGATGTCCTTACTCAGTGACAGAAAGAGTTGCAAGGCACGTATTGTATTGTTGCCATCGAGGATAACAAGATGGGGTATTTATTATATTGCATGAATTTATTCCTCTACATGATGTCATCTTGCTTAAGGCGTTACTCTGTTTTTAACTTAATACTCTAGATGCATGCTGGATAGCGGTCGATGAGTGGAGTAATAGTAGTAGATGCAGAATCATTTCGATCTACTTTTCACGGACGTGATGCGTATATACATGATCATACCTAGATAACCTCATAACTATGCTCAATTTTGTCAATTGCTCAACAGTAATTTGTTCACCCATTGTAGAATACTTATGCTCTTGAGAGGAGCCACTAGTCAAACCTATGGCCCCCGGGTCTATTCTCATCATATCAATCTCCATCACTTTATTTACTTGCTTTGATTTTACCTTTTACTTTGCATCTTTATACCAAAAATACCAAAAATATTATCTCTATCAGATCTCACTCTCGTAAGTGACCATGAAGGGATTGACAACCCCTAATTGCGTTGGTTGCGAGTAGCTATCATTTTGTGCAGGTACGAGGGACTTGCGCGTGACCTCCTACTGGATTGATACCTTGGTTCTCAAAAACTGAGGGGAAATACTTACGCTACTGTGCTGCATCATCCCCTCCTCTTCGGGGAAAACCAACGCAAGCTCGAGACGTAGCAGAGTTCAGCTCCGCGGACATCTTCCAGCACTCGCCCTTTGGCGATGTGTTAAACTCATTAAAATCCCTCTCCTTGATGGGGGACTCTCGGCCGAACTATGTCCGACTCAAATGGGAAGCGGACGACGAAGAACTTCCTTTCCCACCCACCACCCACTTTATAGCTACTCTCGATAACTTAACCGATATGCTTGACTACGACTTCGAAGACATTGGCGGTATGGACGACGATGCCGGAGAGGAGCAGGAACCACCACCCACAGGGCATTGGACAGCCACCTCCTCGTACTACATATACATGGTGGATACACCCAAAGAAAACAATGGCGACAATGAAAATCTAGTCGAGGATAAACCTCTTGAGATACAGCCAAAACACCAACGTCAGCGGCGCCGCTCTAAGCCACGCTGCATCAAAAGCAGCAACACGTCACAGGAGAAAATAACACTCCGGACGATGTCGAAGACAATGAAGACCTCGTAGAGCCAACCTCCGAACAGGAGGAACGGGAAGATGGGCAAGCTAGCCCTAATGAACAGGCCACGAATGAAGATGCGGAGGACAGTAATTACCTTCCGCTTTCCGAGGACGAGGTGATCCACGGCGACAAAGACTTTATCGTGCATGAGGAGCCCGTCGAGCAGGAGCGCTTTAAGCGCCAGCTAATAGCCACTGCAAGGATCCTAAAACAGAAGTAGCAGCAACTTCAAGCTGATCAAGATCTGCTCAATGAAAGATGGACTGATGTCCTGGCAGCCAAGGAATATGGCCTCGAGTGCCCAACCAAAAGCTACCCGAAGCGCAAACTGTTACTACAGTTTGATGACGAGGCACTGGAGCCCGTCCTTGCAAGGTACAATGCAGCTGACCGACCACCACGTGGCCGGGACAAAGCGGCACCTCAAGCCGAACACCAGCCCGCACTACCTCGCCGAACAAATATAAATACAACAACAAGGGGATATACACATGACCTGCGGTGCGACTTGGAAAACAGAGCAGATCAGACAAGATCAATCTATGGATCACGGGGGGCGTGCCCCGATGCGCGACGATGGCCATCCGGCTGAACATGACAAACATAATCACGTCCGGGCTGAAAACCACAAACGAACTCCATCCGAGCTACGTCACGACTTGGCCCGATATAGAGGCACCGCACACCCCCTTTGCTTCACTGAAGAAGTAATGGGACACGATTTCCTAGAAGGGTTTAAACCCGTGAATATCGAATCCTATGATGGCACAACAGACCCCGCGGTATGGATTGAAGACTTTCTTCTCCATATTCATATGGCCAGCGGCGATGATCTTCACGCCATCAAGTACCTCCGCTCAAACTCAAAGGACCAGCTAGGTACTTGATAGAGGCAAAGGTGTCCCGTCTTTCGACGAGACGGTGATTGTCGTTTTGGAGGAGTAGACTTTGACAATCTGACTACGTACGTGCGAGGACGTCGCACCTTAGCAATCGCTAAACCAACTCCGAGAGGTTATTGACCACACTGGAGCACGATCAACCTGACCACGAGGGTCTATTTCCTGTGAGCAAACGAAGAACAAGCAAGAAACAAAGATTGCAATCTGGATATTGAGAATATAAGATGAAAGCTTTATTGATCAAGATGGGGTTTTGTGACGTCTTGGTCTGGTCATTGAACACAAACGAAGTACGTGAAGTTGCAGCTATGGCGAACTTTTAATCTAAACAAAACCCAAGTCTAAATGACGCCCTAAGGGCTATATATATGGAGGAAGAGGGGGGGGATTTCGTGGCCCTTGGGGAAGGGGTCCGAAACCAACCCTATCTCTTGTTTCCCCACACATACGGACTCTAAAAAACATCATATACTCAAGTATTTCAAAATTACATGGGCCTGGCCCAATAATAAGGTGACGGAGCACCTAGAATATCCTCTGGATGAAAGTTATGAAGTAGCATCTTGTATATTTTGTCCAAGGCTTCATGCACTCATTATGGTGGCTTCAACGTCCTGAAATCGTCACTTGTAACTCCGTTCTTGTTCCCCTTGCGCATGCCATCATCTCCATGCTTGTTCTTGCTCCAATGTTCATCCTTCTCCAAGCCAGGCCCTTCATTTGTAAGCAAAACAAATGTATCCAATTTAGGCAGCATCATATTCTCATGACCATTAGAATAATTACCAAGAAACGAAAGTACCTGGTAATTTAATTGGAGTGCGCGAGCTCTAGTAATTGGTCCTGTATGTATAGTAGCAGGGGTTATGGGTGTAACAATGGTATTGATGTCCTCATCATCCTTCCCTTCTTGAAATGAAGTCGTCCTCGATGGAAGCTCATCTTCCTCACCCAAATAAGGCTTCAAATCTGCAATGTTAAAATTGGGACTAGCCCCAAAATCTGCAGGCAGCTCAAGTTTATATGCATTATCATTTATTTTCTCTAACACCTTAAAAGGACCATCAGCACGTGGCATTAGCTTTGATTTGCGCAAATCAGGAAATCTATCCTTACGCAAATGTAACCAAACAAGATCTCCAGGTGCAAACACAACATGTTTTCTACCCTTATCTCCAACAAGTTTATATCTAGAATTCATACGCTCATGCATTTTTAAAATCAATTCAGCACGTTGTTTAGCATCAAAATTAACCTTCTCCAAAGATGGAAGAGGAAACAAATCAATAGTTGCACGAGGTAGGAAACCATACAAAATTTCAAAAGGGCACATCTTAGTAGTAGAATGCAATGAACGATTATAAGCAAATTCAATATGAGGCAAGCATTCTTCCCACATTTTCTTATTATTCTTCAAAACAACCCTAAGCATAGTAGACAATGTTCTATTTACTACTTCAGTTTGTCCATCAGTTTGGGGGTGACAAGTAGTACTAAAAAGCAGTTTAGTCCCCAACTTAGCCCATAAACATCTCCAAAAGTGGCTAAGAAATTTAGTATCACGATCTTAAACAATAGTATTTGGCACACCATGCAAGCGAATAATTTCACGAAAGAACAAATCAACAACATTAACAGCATCATCGCTTTTATGACATCGTATAAAGTGTGCCATTTTCGAGAATCTATCCATGACAACAAATATGCTATCCCTCCCCTTCTTTGTTCGAGGTAAACCTAAAACAAAGTAGATAGATATATCCTACCAAGGAACACTAGGTATAGGCAAAGGCATGTATAAACCATGAGGATTGAGTCGTGACTTAGCTTTTTGACATGTAGTGCAGCGAGCAACAAAGCGCTCGACATCCCGTCCCATCTTTGGCCAAAAGAAATGTGTAGCAAGTACGTCCTCTGTCTTCTTCACACCAAAGTGTCCCATTAATCCTCCTCCATGCGCCTCCTGCAACAACAAAAGACGAACAGAGCTAGCTGGAATGCATAGCTTGTTAGCACGGAACACAAATCCATCATTAACGGCGAACTTGTTCCATGTTCTTCCTTCTTTACAATTATGCAATACATCTTTAAAATCAGCATCATGCACATATTGATCTTTGATGGTCTCCAAACCAAATATTTTGAAGTCAAGTTGTGAAAGCATAGTATAGCGACTAGACAATGCATCAGCAATAACATTTTATTTACCCTTCTTGTGTTTAATGACATAAGGGAAAGTCTCAATGAATTCAACCCATTTAGCATGTCTACGATTCAGTTTAGCTTGACTTTTAATATGTTTCAAAGATTCATGATCAGAAGGTATAACAAATTCTTTGGGCCATAAATAATGCTACCATGTTTCTAAAGTCCGAACAAGAGCATATAATTCTTTATCATAAGTAGAATAATTCAGACTAGGCCCACTCAATTTTTCAGAAAAGTATGCAACAGGTTTGCCATCTTGTAATAACACACATCCTAATACAATTCCACTAGCATCACATTCAAGCTCAAATGTCTTATTAAAATCAGGAAGTTGGAGTAAAGGAGCATGTGTCAACTTATCTTTCAACACCATGAAGGCTTCTTCCTATGCAGTACCCCAAACAAAAGGCACATCCTTCTTTGTAAGCTCATTGAGAGGTGCAGCAATGGTGCTAAAATCTCTCACAAAATGCCTATAGAATCCAGCGAGGCCAAGAAAACTCCTCACTTGTGTGACCGTTTTGGGATGCGGCCAACTCTCAATAGCTTCAATCTTGGCTTTATCAACTTCAATTCCCTGTGGAGTAACAACATAGCCAAGAAAAGACACTCGGTCGGTGCAAAAGGTGCACTTCCCAAGGTTACCAAACAGACGTGCATCACGTAGAGCAGTAAAAACAGCACATAAATGTTCCAAATGTTCCTCCAAAGATCTCCTATAAATCAATATGTCATCAAAGTAAACTACCACAAATCATCCAATGAAAGCAGGTAAAACTTCGTTCATTAATCTCATGAAAGTACTAGATGCATTAGTTAACCCAAAAGGCATGACTAACCACTCATATAATCCAAACTTAGTTTTAAATGTTGTTTTCCATTCATCCCCCAATTTCATATGAATTTGATGGTATCCACTACGCAAGTCAACTTTGGGGAATATTGTAGAACCACTCAATTCATCAAGCATATCATCTAGCCTAGGAATAGGATGACGATAACGAATAGTAATATTATTAATGCCTCTACAATCAACACACATACGTGATGTACCATCCTTTTTCGGCACTAGAATAATAGGAACAACACAAGGACTAAGGGATTCGCGTATATAACCTTTGTCGAGAAGCTCCTGTACTTGACACATAATCTCCTTCGTCTCCTCTGGATTGCTACGGTATGGCGCACGGTTTGGCAGTGAAGCACCAGGAATTAAGTCGATCTGATGCTCAATCCCTCGAATAGGCGGTAATCCCGGTGGCACGTCTTGTGGAAAGTCGCCAGCGAACTCCTGCAAAGTGTTAGTGACAACAGGAGGCAAAGAGGAAGGCACGTCCTCGAATGAAAATAATGCCTCTTTGCACACAAAAGCATAGCAAATAGATTTGCTAAAATCTAGCTTATCAATATCAGATTTGGTGGCAAATAAACATGAACTTTTCAATTTAATTTCAGAAGCAACACTAGAAGGTTTATTATTAGGCTTCATTTGTTGCTCAAATTCTTCTGCCACAATCTGATTTTCACTCTTATTCTTCTCCTGTTTTTCTTTATTAGCTCTATTAATATCATCTTTCAGAATGGAATCAGGAGTCATAGGAAGCAAAGTAATATTTTTATCCTTATGAACAAGAGTATACTAATTGTTTCTACCATGGTGTACAGAATTTTTATCAAATTTCCATGGTCGACCAAGTAATAAGGAACATGCTTGCATAGGTACCACATCACAATCAACATAATCAGCATATGTATAGATACTAAGATGCACACAAACAGTACGTGTTACCTTAACCTTGCCGCTGTTGTTGAACCCTTAGATTTAGTAAGGATGTGGATGTGGTCTTGTGGTGAGAGATAGCTTCTCCACCATCTCCATGCTAGCCAAGTTGTTGCAGCTCCCTCCATCTACGATGACGCGCATAGAACGTTCCTTCACAACTCCCTTTGTATGGAACAAATTATGCCTCTGATTTTGCTCAGCTTGTGTGACCTGCACACTCAAAACACGTTGAGAAACTAAACATTCATACCTTGCAGCGTCTTTAGGAGCCATGTATTGCGTCTCATGATCAGAATCATCGCCACTGTGTTCTTCACGTGTAATAAGAGCCAAAGTCTCCTCATCATAGTCACTAGCGGACTCATACCCACCATCCTCAGTAGCAATCATCACACGCTAAGATTTGAATTCTCTCGCATAATGACCTCTTCCTTTACAACGATGACAAATAATATCACTTGTGTGCCCAGTTGATGCCATGGAAGAAGAAGAGCTCTGTGCAGGCCCGGTAGGTGCGCTCTTGGTAGATACTGGTGGTTTTGCCTGCTTTATTGTATCACGGCTGGAGGTGGCACCTGATGGAGGTGCTGGTGTAGTGGAAGTAGAAGATGCACGCGGTGTCCATGATGAAGGTCGACCTGCAAAAGAGTTAGTTCGCGCCAATGCTTGTCGATCCTGCACTTCATGTTCAGCTTTACAAGCAAGATGGAATAAACGAGTGATATTAGTATACTCCTTATACTCTAGAATGGTCTGAATCTCTCTATTTAATCCACCCATGAAACGTGCAAGCATAGCTTCATTGTCCTCAACAATACCACATCTAATCATGCCAGTTTGTAATTCCTGATAATATTCTTCTACAGAATTTTTTCCTTGTCTTAAACACTGCAATTTTTGAAGCAATTCACGTTGATAATATGGTGGAACCCAACGAGTACGCATAGCAGTTTTCAAAGCAGCCCAAGTAGCTGGAATAGGATATAATCTACAATGTTCAGATCACCATACACATGCAAAACTAGTGAAAGCACAAACAGCAGCAGCAACCCGTCTCTCCTCAGGATATTGTAAACATGTAAAATGTTGTTCAGTTTCTAACTCGCAAGTAAGATATACATCAGGAATGTATCTACCCTCAAACAGTGGAATATTCAATTTCAGTTTAGGAACAAGGTCATGATCTCGTACCTGAGGTGGTGGTGCAGGCCTACCATTGCGAATATATACCTAAGGTCGACCTGCTGATGGTGGTGTTGGTGGCTGCACGTAGTTCTGATTTTGATCAACCTCTTCCTCGTAATAGTCCTCCACCTCTGCAGTAGCAGAAGGAGCTACAGAAGCATCAACAACAGTAGCAGCTGCACAAGAATTTTGTCCTGGCTCAATAGGAATACGTTGTGCTTGCCCTACTATATCACGGCGTGAAACTGGTGGTGGGAGACGTTTGAGTAATTCAGCGAACTTGGCGTCCAACTTGGTGTCAATTGTCTTCTCAATGTCATCCATCTACTCCATTGCCTTTCCAAAGCTGGCCATCACGTCTTCCACCTGTTGACCCATCATTTGACGAAACTTCTCATGAAGCTCCTTGTTCGTCATGTTCTCCCAATCAATCTCGTCGGCTTGTGGTCCTACCATACAGACTACTGGAAAATGGTGGTAGTGGGGTGTCACAAATCCGTCAAGCGAATCTCAAATTCTTACCAGTTCTTACCTAGCAGCAGGTGGTGATCGGCAACCGTTGTAGTCAAAACTCTCAAAGCTTGGATAGAGCGATTACCACGGAGAGTCAAACGCACGACGTAGATGTATGTGGAGCTGGGAAGGCTTATAATATGGTAGCAAAAAGGGTCATCAATAATCAATTCAGAGATGCAAAGTTGAATAAACGCTCAACGACGGTACTGTGCTAGTCCTAGGCTAGACCGTGCTAGAGACGCGACCCTAGAACACTAACAAAATCACGGCACTGCACGTAAACAAGGGAGGAGCACACTCTGAACTTTTTTCTCTTTTTTTCACTTTTTTGCACTTTTCTTTTCCTCTTTTTTTCCTCCGCAACAAATATTTTTCGAAAAAGTCTACAAATGGTCTAGAAACTGCCTACCCAGAATTTTCAAGACTTAGTTTTTTTTAAACTGGAACTATTTTTCTACTGCGGGTAACACGAAAGTTTGGGAGTCCTTCTCTGTCACGACTCGGAGTATGGCGTGATCTGGAAGTCGAAAACAAAGCAAAAATACAGGACTCGGACTATAACTGATGGCGGAGATGAATCTGGTGGAAACTCAGACTGGTGGCGAATCTGTGATGGAGGTGGACTCGGATTATCGTGATGGCGGTGGATATGTGGTATATGGCTGCGGTGATGACGATGGTGGTAGATGGCAGCGGTGATGACGATGGTGGTATATGGCAGCGGTGATGACGATGGTGGCATATGGCAGCGGTGACGATGATGGTGGTATATGGCAGTGGTGATGATGATGATGATGCGGCGGTGGCGTGACAACTTGTGAACAAAACTCGAAACTCTAAAGGACTAGACACTAAGACCAGCAACTACACATGACGATGCAACCACAAATTCAACAATGCAAAACCCTAAAAAGATTATGCAAAGGCTCAGATTAGTTCGGATATGAGGAACTAACCCTAATTTTTTTGGCTTTTTCATGGACTGTAGGTATGAAGAACAGAACCGATCTAAACTATGAAAAACTGTAAAAGCAACCTGGAAATATGATACCGCTTGATAGAGGCAAAGGTGTCCCGTATTTTGATGAGATGGCGATTGTCGTTTTGGAGGAGTAGACTTTGACGATCCGACTACGTACGTGCGAGGATGTCGCACCTTAGCAATCGCTAAACCAACTCCGAGAGGTTATTGACCATGCTGGAGCACGATCAACCTGACCACAAGGGTCTATTTCTTGCGAGCAAACAAAGAACAAGCAAGAAACTGATATTGCAATCTGCATATTGCGAATATAAGATGAAAGCTTTATTGATCAGATGGGGTTCAGTGACGTCTTGGTCTGGTCGTTGAATACAAACAAAGTATGCGAAGTTGCAGCTATGGCGAACTTTTAATCTAAACAAAACCCAAAGTCTAAACGACGCCCTAAGGGCTGTATATATGGAGGAAGAGGGGGGTCTCGTGGCCCTTGTGGAAGGGGTCCAAAACCAACTGTTTCCCCACACATACGGACTCTAAAAACAACATATACTGAAGTATTTTGAAATTACATGGGCCTGGCCCAATAATAAGGTGACGCGGCACCTAGAATAGCCTCTGGATGAAAGTTATGAAGTATCATCTTGTATATTTCGTCTAAGGCTTCATGCACTCATTATGGTGGCTTCAACATCCTGAAATCATCACTTGTAACTCCATTCTTGTTACCCTTGTGCACGCCATCATCTCCATGCTTGTTCTTGCTCCAATGTTCATCCTTCTCCAAGCTAGACCCTTCATTTGAAAGCAAAACAAATGTATCCAATTTAGGCAGCATCATATTCTCATGAACATTAGAATCATTACCAAGAAACGAAAGTACCTGGTAATTTAATTGGCGTTCGCGAGCTCTAGTAATTGGTCCAATATGTATAGCAGCAGGGGTTGTGGGTGTAACAACGGTATTGATGTCCTCATCAGTACTGGTTGAACACTCTGCCCGAAAACTCCATTGGCAGCCCAAATTGCTGTTTTTTTGCCTATTTCAGTGTTCCGAAGGAAAGGAATATCAAACAGAGTCCAAATGGAATGAAACCTTCGGGAGCGATCTTTTTGGAACAAACACAATCCAGGAGACTTGGAGTGGACGTTAAGAAGTAAACGAGGCGGCCACGAGGGTGTCCAGTGTGCCCTAGGGGGTGGGCGCGCCCCCCCACCCTCGTGGGCCCCTCGTAGCTCCCCTGACATACCTCCTTCACCTATATATATCCATGTACCCCGAAAATATCCAGGAGCACCACGAAAAACTATTTCCACTGCCGCAACCTTCTATATCCACGAGATCCCATCTTGGAGCCTTTGTCAGCGCTCCACCGGAGGGGGAATCGACCATGGAGGGCCTCTACATCATCTCCAATGCCTCTCCGATGAGTTGTGAGTAGTTTACCACAGACCTTCGGGTCCATAGTTATTAGCTAGATGGCTTCTTTTCTCTCTTTGAATCTCAATACAAAGTTCTCCTCGATCTTCTTAGAGATCTATTTGATGTAACTCTTTTTGCGGTGTGTTTGTCGAGATCCGTTGAATTGTGGGTTTATGATCAAGTTTATCTATGAGAAATATTTGAATCTCCTCTGAATTCTTTTATGTATGATTGGTTATCTTTGCAAGTCTCTTCGAATTATCAATTTGGTTTGGCCTACTAGATTGGTCTTTCTTGCAATGGGAGAAGTGCTTAGCTTTGGGTTCAATCTTGTGGTGTCCTTTCCCAACGACAGCAAGGGCAGCAAGGCACGTATTGTATTGTTGCCATCGAGGATAAAAAGATGGGGTTTATGTCATATTGCATGAGTTTATCCCTCTACATTATGTCGTCTTTCTTAATGCGTTACTCTATTCTTGATGAACTTAATACTCTAGATGCAGTCAAGAGTCGGTCGATGTGTGGAGTAATAGTAGTAGATGCAGAATCATTTCGATCTACTTGTTGTGGATGTGATGCCTATATACATGATCCTGCCTAGATAATCTCATAACTATGCGCTTTTCTATCAATTGCTCGGCAGTAATTTGTTCACCCACCGTAATACTTATGATATCTTGAGAGAAGCCACTAGTGAAACCTATGGCCCCCGGGTCTATCTTTTATCATATAAGTTTTCCATCTACTTTTATTTGCATCTTTACTTTCCAATCTATATCATAAAAATACCAAAAATATTTATCTTATCTTATTATCTCTATCATATCTCACTTTCGCAAGTTACCGTGAAGGGATTGACAACCCCTTTATCATGTTGGTTGCGAGGTTCTTGTTTGTTTGTGTAGGTACAAGGGACTTTTGAGGAGCCTCCTACTGGATAGATACCTTGGTTCTCAAAAACTGAGGGAAATACTTATGCTACTTTGCTGCATCACCCTTTCCTCTTCAAGGGAAAACCAACGCAGTGCTCAAGACGTAGCACTGCCTGACAAAGCTGAAGGAGGAGGCGGAGGCGGCCCAGGCATCCCTTGCCGAGGGCAAGGAAGCGGCCACCATGGAGCGCAGTACCCTTGCATCCATCGAGGCGAGGTTCCACAAGGCTCAGTGGTCACTCTTTGGGGACGATCACTTGAAGAAGGCGGCGGTGATGGCCCCGAGGGAGAGCCTTGCCTCTCTGCTCCCTGAGGTCGTGGCAGTGCTCGAGGACGCTGTTGACTGGTTTGACTCTTTGGTGGAAGGTGAGGCTCGCTTGCTTTATTTCTTGGCCCTTACGTGCTTCTTCAGCCATCTCTATCTCCGGGACGCCAGCTTCGACTTCTCCACCGTCCTCGGTCCCATGGACTCCGACTCCCATGATGTTGTTGCCGCCGCCGTGAAGAGCTCCATGGACGCCCTGCTGAGCAAGTTCCTTGTCGTCGGCCCTCCGGCTCAGGCTGAGGGGACGGGCGACGCGCCTGGCGACGGGGCTCCGCTGGCGGGTGTTGGTGGTACCCAAGGCTGAAGAGGTGGCTTGGTGACGTTGCTCCTTCCTGTTCGTCCTGTATCATGTAGCATGCCTCATGGAGGCGTTTAAAACTGATTGTTTGGAACAATATGTTTTGTAATAATTAGATTGTGGTTCCCCAACTTCTTCCGTTTGCTTTATTGTTCTGCGTTGGCAGAGCCTAGATCAATGCATGCCTCAGCCGCCATTGGGTCGTCCGGATCGCCAGGACGAGCCCAAGGGGTGAGGGCCTACGTGACCAGTTTGGCTCCGGAGACGTGATGCTCAGGAGCCCTCCTTAACGTGCGAACAGCTTAGGAAAAAGTGCAAAGTCAAGCCTTGGCGTTATGCGTCGGCAGGTGAGGGAGTCCTGGATTAAGGGGTCCTCGGACAGCCGGACTATATACTTTGGACGGACTATTGCGCTATGAAGATACAAGACGAAGACTTCTTCCCGTGTCCAGATGGGACTCTTCTTGGCGTAGAAGGCAAGTTTGGCGATTCGGATATGTATATTCCTTTCTCTATAAACGACTTTGTACAACCCTAGCCCCCTCCGGTGTCTATATAAACCGGAGGGCTTAGGCTTCTAGGGTTTAGCCACAACAATCATAATCTCATAGGCTAGGCTTCTAGGGTTTAGTCATTATGATCTCGTGGTAGATCAACTCTTGTAATACTCATATTCATCAAGATCAATCAAGAAGGAAGTAGGGTATTACCTCCATAGAGAGGGCCCGAACCTGGGTAAACATTGTGTCCCCCACCTCCTATTACCATTAGCCTTAGATGCACAGTTCGGGACCCCCTACCTGAGATCCGCCGGTTTTGACACAGACATTGGTGCTCTCATTGAGAGTTCTGCTGCATCGTCACCAGAAGGCTTGATGGCTCCATCAATCATCTACAACAACATAGTCCGAGGGGAGATCTTCCTCCCTGGTCAGATCTTCATATTCGGCAGCTTTGCACTACGGGCCAACTCGCTTGGCCATCTAGAGCATATCGATAGCTACGCCCCTGGCCATCGGGTCAGATTTGGGAGCCTGAATTTTGTGGCCGATACCCGTGGAGACTTGATCTTCGATGGCGAGCCCATGACGGCTGTCCCCGGCCACCACGATGAACATGACCTATATCTGTCATCTGGCCGCATGCAGATGATAGCGCATGTGACCGCTCTGGCCCTAGATCCGGAGCAGACTGTGTCGTCCGAAGACGGGAAGCTTAACCCCGCCACGGAGGCCGCAGACTCAGCGGGGCTCGAGCCGCACACAGACCCAACATCGAGTTGGGCTTGTGTCACCGGAACCCCGGACTCGTCTCCGGCCATGGATTCCAGATCGCGTGCATCCGCGTCCATCGAATCTGATTGGGCGCCGGTCTTGGAGTTTGATACGTCTCCAACGTATCTATAATTTTTGATTGCTCCATGCTACTTTACCTATTGTTTTGGACTATAATGGGCTTTATTTTCCACTTATATATTATTTTTGGGACTAACCTATTAACCGGAGGCCCAGCCCAGAATTGTTGTTTTTTGCCTATTTCAGTATTTCGAAGAAACAGAATATCAAACGGAGTCCAAACGGAATGAAACCTTCGGGATCGTGATTTTCCAACCGAACGTGATCCAGGAGACTTGGACCCTACTCTAAGAAGCTTCCGAGGAGGTCACGAGGGTGGAGGCGGGCCCCCCCTGGGCGCGCCCCCTACCTCGTGGGCCCCTCGGAGCTCCACCGATGTACTCCTTCCTCCTATATATACCTACGTACCCCCGAACGATCAGAAGAGGAGCCAAAAACCTAATTCCACCGCCGCAACCTTCTGTATCCACAAGATCCCATCTTAAGGCCTGTTCCGGAGCTCCACCGGAGGGGGCATCCACCATGGAGGGCTTCTACATCATCACCATAGCCCCTCCGATGAAGTGTGAGTACTTTACTTCAGACCTTCGGGTCCATAGCTAGTAGCTAGATGGCTTCTTCTCTCTTTTTGGATCTCAATACAATGTTCTCCCCCTCTCTCGTGGAGATCTATTCGATGTAATTTTCTTTTTGCGGTGTGTTTGTTGGGATCGATGAATTGTGGGTTTATGATCCAGCTTATCTATGAATAATATTTGAATCTTCTCTGAATTCTTTTATGTATGATTGAGTTATCTTTGCAAGTCTCTTCGAATTATCCGTTTGGTTTGGTCAATTAGATTGGTAGTTCTTGCAATGGGAGAAGTGCTTAGCTTTGGGTTCAATCTTGCGGTGTCCTTTCCTAGTGACAGCAGGGGCGGCAAGGCACGTATTGTATTGTTGCCATCGAGGATAACAAGATGGTTTTTTTTATCATATTGCATGAATTTATTCCTCTACATCATGTCATCTTGCTTAAAGCGTTACTCTGTTTTTAACTTAATACTCTAGATGCATGCTGGATAGCGGTCAATGAGTGGAGTAATAGTAGTAGATGCAGAATCGTTTCGATCTACTTGTCACGGACGTGATGCCTATATACATGATCATACCTAGATAACCTCATAACTATGCTCAATTCTGTCAATTGCTCAACAGTAATTTGTTCACCCATCGTAGAATACTTATGCTCTTGAGAGAAGCCACTAGTGAAACCTATGGCCCCCGGGTCTATTCTCATCATATCAATCTCCATCACTATATTTACTTGCTTTGCTTTTACCTTTTACTTTGCATCTTTATACCAAAAATACCAAAAATATTATCTCTATCAGATCTCACTCTCGTAAGTGACCATGAAGGGATTGACAACCCCTAATCGCGTTGGTTGCGAGTAGTTATCGTTTTGTGCAGGTACGAGGGACTTGTGCGTGACCTCCTACTGGATTGATACCTTGGTTCTCAAAAACTGAGGGAAATACTTACGCTACTATGCTGCATCATGCTCTCCTCTTCAGGGAAAACCAACGCAAGCTCGAGACGTAGCAAGAAGGATTTCTGGCGCCGTTGCCGGGGAGGCTTATGCAAAAGTCAACATACCAAGTACCCATCACAATCCCTATCTCTCGCATTACATTATTTGTCATTTGCCTCTCGTTTTCCTCTCCCCCACTTCACCCTTGCCGTTTTGTCCGCCCTCTCTTTCCCAATCTCCTCCTCTTTTTCCTTTGCCTTTTTCCTCGTCCGTTTGTTTGCTCGTGTGTTGGATTAGATGCTTATTTATTCCTAAACAAAGAAGCCAATATCTATGGATCCTGGTCCGCTTGCCAATCTTTTTAAGAGATCCAATTATGATGAACCAATTCCTAGTGATTTGGATGCACTAGGTTATCTTTATAAGGTTTTGCCTAAAATCCATGAAGTGACTCACGATAGATCTTTGAATAAAAAGCATGATTGCAATGATTTTATTATAAATTCTTTTGATGTCAATTGTGCTAATAAGATGCAAAACCCTAAGCTTGGGGATGCTAGTTTTGCTATGTCTACTACTTGTTGCAATTATCATGATTGGGGTGATTCTTCTTATGATCTTGAAAATCTATTTAAGCCCCATGACGAATATGAGATTGATAATAGTGTATGCAACAATATTTAAAGTGGGTTTGGAAGAGTGTCAACTTTAGATCCCACATATTTGGAGTATGTTCAATCTTATGATATTTTTGATAAAAGTGGGTTCGGGAAGGTCATGACTTTAATTAATGTTAATCCCACTATCTTGGAAGAGTGTAAACTTTGCATGCATGTGGATCGTGTTGAGAATATACTTTGTGATAGCTATTTTGTTGAATTTGCTTATGATCCTACATGTAACTATTATGAGAGAGGAAAATATGGTTATAGAAATTTTCATGTTGCTAAATTACCTCTCGTTATGTTGAGATTGTTATTGTTCCTTTCCGCTTCCTTGCATATGCTAGTTTTTGCTTGCTACGATAATTTGTTTGCCTATAATATGCCTATGCATATGAAGTATGTTAGACTTAAGTGTGTTTGTCACATGTTTTATGATGCTCTCTTTGTGCCTCAATTCTTGTCTTTCTTGTGAGCATCATTGAATCTCAATGCCTAGCTAAAAAGGCTTAAAGAACAGCGTTTGTTGGGAGACAACCCAATATTTTTCCTTGCTGCTTAGTAATAAATAATCCATCTACCTTCTGTTTGGATGTGGTTTTATGTTTTAATTAGTGTTTGTGCCAAGTAGGACCTATAGGATAACCTACGATGATAGTTGATTTGATTCTGCTGAAAAACAGAAACTTTGCACGCACGAATTTGGTTATGATAAATTACAGGAACGTTATTTTGCGTTGATTCTTTTTGCTGCTGATCAATAAACAAATTTTCCAGGACTTGCTATTTTGGTAGAATTATTAGAGTTCCAGAAGTTTGCGTTAGTTACAGATTACTACAGACTGTTCTATTTTTGACAGATTCTGTTTTTCGTGTGTTGTTTGCTTATTTTGATGAATCTATGGCTAGTAAAATAGTTTATAAACCATAAAGAAGTTGGAATAAAGTAGGTTTAACACCAATATAAATAAAGAATGAGTTCATTACAGTACCTTGAAGTAGTCTTTTGTTTTCTTTCTCTAACGGACCTCACGAGATTTCTGTTGAGTTTTGTGTTGTGAAGTTTTCAAGTTTTGGATGAATTCTTTTGATGGATTATGGAACAAGGAGTGGCAAGAGCCTAAGCTTGGGGATGCCCATGGCATCCCCAAGATAATCTAAGGTCACCAAAAAGTCAAAGCTTGGGGATGCCCCGGAAGGCATCCCCTCTTTCGTCCACTTCGATCGGTAATTTACTTGGAGCTATATTTTTATTCATCAAAATGATATGTGTTTTGCTTGGAGCGTCTTGTATTATTTGCGTCTTTGCTTGTTAGTTTACCACAATCATCCTTCCTGTACACACCTTTTGAGAGAGCCATACATGAATTGAAATTTTATAGAATACTCTATGTGCTTCACTTATATCTTTTGAGCTTGATAGTTTGTTCATGGTGCTTCACTTATATCTTTTGAGCGTGATAATTTTTGCTCTAGTGCTTCACTTATATCTTTTAGAGCACGGTGGTGGATTTGTTTTAAAGAAACTTGATCTCTCATGCTTCACTTAGATTATTTTGAGAGTCGTTAATAGCATGGTAATTTGCTTAATGTTAAAATACTTGGTATTCAAGATATGTGAAACTTTCTTTTGAGTGCGTTGAATACTAAGATAAGTTTGATGCTTGATAATTGTTTTGAGATATGAAGGTGATAATATTAGAGTCATGCTAACTGAGTAGTTGTGAATTTAAAGAATACTTGTGTTGAAGTTTGTGATTCCCGTAGCATGCACGTATGGTGAACCGTTGTGTGATGAACTCGGAGCATGATTTATTTATTGATTGTCTTCCTTATGAGTGGCAGTCGGGGACGAGCGATGGTCTTTTCCTACCAATCTATCCCCCTAGGAGCATGCGCGTAATACTTTGCTTTGATAACTTCTAGATTTTTGCAATAAGTATATGAGTTCTTTATGACTAATGTCGAGTCCATGGATTATACGCACTTTTTCCCATCCTTCCACCATTGCTAGCCTCTCTAATACCGCACACCTTTCGCCGGTATCATACACCCACCATAAACCTTCCTCAAAACAGCCACCATACCTACCTATCATGGCATTTCCATAGCCATTCCGAGATATATTTCCATGCAACTTTCCACCATTCCGTTTATTATGACACGCTCCATCATTGTAATATTGCTAGCATGATCATGTAGTTGACATTATATTTGTGGCAAAGCCACCGTTCATAATTTTTTCATACATGTCACTCATGATTCATTGCATATCCTGGTACACCGCCCAAGGCATTCATATAGAGTCATATTTTTGTTCTAAGTATCGAGTTGTAATTGTTGAGTTGTAAGAAAAATAAAAGTGTGATGATCATCATTATTAGAGCATTGTCCCAAGTGAGGAAAGGATGATGGAGTCTATGATTCCCCCACAAGTCGGGATGAGACTCCGGACGAAAAAAAAAAGAGAGAGGCCATAAAAAAAGAGAAAAGGCCCAAATAAAAAAATGAAAGAAAAAGAGAGAAGGGACAATACTACTATCCTTTTACCACACTTATGCTTCAAAGTAGCACCATGATCTTCATGATAGAGAGTCTCTCATTTCGTCACTTTCATATACTAGTGGGAATTTTTCATTATAGAACTTGGCTTGTATATTCCAATGATGGGCTTCCTCAAAATGCCCTAGGTCTTCGTGAGCAAGCGAGTTGGATGCACACCCACTTAGTTTCTTTTGTTGAGCTTTCATATACTTATAGCTCTAGTGCATCCGTTGCATGGCAATCCCTACTCACTCACATTGATATCTATTGATGGGCATCTCCATAGCCTGTTGATATGCCTAGTTGATGTGAGACTATCTTCCCTCTTTTTGTATTCTCCACAACCACCATTCTATTCCACATATAGTGCTATATCCATGGCTCACGCTCATGTATTGCGTGAAGATTGAAAAAGTTTTGAAAATGTTAAAGTATGAAACAATTGCTTGGCTTGTCATCGGGGTTGTGCATGATTTAAATACTTTGTGTGGGGAAGATGGAGCATAGCCAGACTATATGATTTTGTAGGGATAACTTTCTTTGGCCATGTTATTTTGAGAAGACATAATTGTTTTGTTAGTATGCTTGAAGTATTATTATTTTTATGTCAATATGAACTTTTGTCTTGAATCTTTCTGATCTGAATATACATACCATGATTAAGAAGATTTACATTGAAATTATGCCAAAGTATCACTCCGCATCAAAAATTCTTTTTTTTATCATTTACCTACTCGAGGACGAGTAGGAATTAAGCTTGGGGATGCCTGATACGTCTCCAACGTATCTATAATTTTTTATTGCTCCATGCTACTTTATCTATTGTTTTGGACTATAATGGGCTTTATTTTCCACTTTTGTATTATTTTTGGGACTAACCTATTAACCAGAGGCCCAGCCCAGAATTGTTGTTTTTTGCCTATTTCAGTATTTCGAAGAAACAGAATATCAAACGGAGTCCAAATGGAATGAAACCTTCGGGATCGTGATTTTCCAACCGAACGTGATCCAGGAGACTTGGACCCTACTCCAAGAAGCTTCCGACGAGGTCACGAGGGTGGAGGCCCC
>NC_041385.1:348715159-348726143 GCF_002162155.2 Triticum dicoccoides | reverse complement strand
TGGGCGCGCCCCTACCTCGTGGGCCCCTTGGAGCTCCACCGACGTACTCCTTCCTTCTATATATACCTACGTACCCTCGAACGATCAGAAGAGGAGCCAAAAACCTAATTCCACCGCCGCAACCTTCTGTATCCACAGGATCCCATCTTGGGGCCTGTTCCGGAGCTCCGCCGGAGGGGGCATCCACCACGGAGGGCTTCTACATCATCACCATAGCCCCTCCGATGAAGTGTGAGTAGTATACTTCAGACCTTCGGGTCCATAGCTAGTAGCTAGATGGCTTCTTCTCTCTTTTTGGATCTCAATACAATGTTCTCCCCCTCTCTCGTGGAGATCTATTCGATGTAATCTTCTTTTTGCGGTGTGTTTGTTGACACCGATGAATTGTGGGTTTATGATCCAGCTTATCTATGAATAATATTTGAATCTTCTCTGAATTCTTTTATGTATGATTGAGTTAACTTTGAAAGTCTCTTCGAATTATCCATTTGGTTTGGCCAACTAGATTGGTAGTTCTTGCAATGGGAGAAGTGCATGGCTTTGGGTTCAATCTTGCGATGTCCTTACTCAGTGACAGAAAGAGTTGCAAGGCACGTATTGTATTGTTGCCATCAAGGATAACAAGATGGGGTATTTATCATATTGCATGAATTTATTCCTCTACATGATGTCATCTTGCTTAAGGCGTTACTCTGTTTTTGACTTAATACTCTAGATGCATGCTGGATAGCGGTCGATGAGTGGAGTAATAGTAGTAGATGCAGAATCATTTCGATCTACTTGTCACGGACGTGATGCCTATATACATGATCATACCTAGATAACCTCATAACTATGCTCAATTCTGTCAATTGCTCAACAGTAATTTGTTCACCCACCGTAGAATACTTATGCTCTTGAGAGGAGCCACTAGTGAAACCTATGGCCCCCGGGTCTATGCTCATCATATCAATCTCCATCACTTTATTTACTTTCTTTGCTTTTACCTTTTACTTTGCATCTTTATACAAAAAATACCAAAAATATTATCTCTATCAGATCTCACTCTCGTAAGTGACCATGAAGGGATTGACAACCCCTAATCGCGTTGGTTGCGAGTAGCTATCGTTTTGTGCAGGTACGAGGGACTTGCGCCTGACCTCCTACTAGATTGATACCTTGGTTCTCAAAAACTGAGGGGAAATACTTACGCTACTGTGCTGCATCATCCCCTCCTCTTCGGGGAAAACCAACGCAAGCTCGAGATGTAGCAGAGTTCAGCTCCGCGGACATCTTCCAGCACTCGCCCTTTGGCGATGTGTTAAACTCATTAAAATCCCTCTCCTTGATGGGGGACTCTCGGCCGAACTATGTCCGACTCGAATGGGAAGCGGACGACGAAGAACTTCTTTTCCCACCCACCACCCACTTTATAGCTACTCTCGATGACTTAACCGACATGCTTGACTACGACTCCGAAGACATTGACGGTATGGACGACGATGCCGGAGAGGAGCAGGAACCACCACCCACAGGGCATTGGACAGCCACCTCCTCGTACTACATATACATGGTGGATACACCCAAAGAAAACAATGGCGACAATGAAAATCTAGTCGAGGATAAACCTCTTGAGATACAGCCAAAACACCAACGTCAGCGGCGCCGCTCTAAGCCACGCTGCATCAAAAGCAGCAACACGTCACAGGAGAAAATAACACTCCGGACGATGTCGAAGACAATGAAGACCCCGTAGAGCCAGCCTCCGAACAGGAGGAACGGGAAGATGGGCAAGCTAGCCCTGATGAACAGGCCACGAATGAAGATGCGGAGGACAGTAATTACCTTCCGCTTTCCGAGGACGAGGTGATCCATGGTGACAAAGACTTTATCGTGCATGAGGAGCCCGTCGAGCAGGAGTGCTTTAAGCGCCAGCTAATAGCCACTGCAAGGATCCTAAAACAGAAGTAGTAGCAACTTCAAGCTGATCAAGATCTACTCAATGAAAGATGGACTGATGTCCTGGCAGCCAAGGAATATGGCCTCGAGCGCCCAACCAAAAGCTACCCGAAGCGCAAACTGTTACCACAGTTTGATGACGAGGCACTGGAGCCCGTCCTACCAAGGTACAATGCAGCTGACCGACCACCACGTTGCCGGGACAAAGCGGCACCTCAAGCCGAACACCAGCCCGCACTACCTCGCCGAACAAATATAAATACAACAACAAGGGGATATACACATGACCTGCGGTGCGACTTGGAAAACAGAGCAGGTCAGACAAGATCAATCTATGGATCACAGGGGGCGTGCCCCGATGCGCGACGATGGCCATCCGGCTGAACATGACAAACATAATCACGTCCGGGCTGAAAACCACAAACGAACTCCATCCGAGCTACGTCACGACTTGGCCCGATATAGAGGTACCGCACACCCCCTTTGCTTCACTGAAGAAGTAATGGGACACGATTTCCCAGAAGGGTTTAAACCCGTGAATATCGAATCCTATGATGGCACAACAGACCCCGCTGTATGGATTGAAGACTTTCTTCTCCATATTCATATGGCCAGCGGCGATGATCTTCACGCCATCAAGTACCTCTCGCTCAAACTCAAAGGACCAGCTAGGTACTTGATAGAGGCAAAGGTGTCCCGTCTTTCGATGAGACGGTGATTGTCGTTTTGGAGGAGTAGACTTTGACAAACTGACTACATACGTGCGAGGACGTCGCACCTTAGAAATCGCTAAACCAACTCCGAGAGGTTATTGACCACACTAGAGCACGATCAACCTGACCATGAGGGTCTATTTCCTGTGAGCAAACGAAGAACAAGCAAGAAACTGAGATTGCAATCTGGATATTGCGAATATAAGATGAAAGATTTATTGATCAAGATGGGGTTTTGTGACGTCTTGGTCTGGTCATTGAACACAAACGAAGTACGTGAAGTTGCAGCTATGGCGAACTTTTAATCTAAACAAAACCCAAGTCTAAATGACGCCCTAAGGGCTGTATATATGGAGGAAGAGGGGGGATTTCGTGGCCCTTGGGGAAGGGGTCCGAAACCAACCCTATCTCTTGTTTCCCCCCACATACGGACTCTAAAAAACATCCTGTACTCAAGTATTTCACAATTACATGGGCCTAGCCCAATAATAAGGTGACGGAGCACCTAGAATATCCTCTGGATGAAAGTTATGAAGTAGCATCTTGTATATTTTGTCCAAGGCTTCATGCACTCATTATGGTGGCTTCAACGTCCTGAAATCGTCACTTGTAACTCAGTTCTTGTTCCCCTTGCGCATGCCATCATCTCCATGCTTGTTCTTGCTCCAATGTTCATCCTTCTCCAAGCCAGGCCCTTCATTTGTAAGCAAAACAAATGTATCCAATTTAGGCAGCATCATATTCTCATGACCATTAGAATAATTACCAAGAAACGAAAGTACCTGGTAATTTAATTGGAGTGCGCGAGCTCTAGTAATTGGTCCTGTATGTATAGTAGCAGGGGTTGTGGGTGTAACAATGGTATTGATGTCCTCATCATCCTTCCCTTCTTGAAATGAAGTCGTCCTCGATGGAAGCTCATCTTCCTCACCCAAATAAGGCTTCAAATCTGCAATGTTAAAATTGGGACTAACCCCAAAATCTGCAGGCAGCTCAAGTTTATATGCATTATCATTTATTTTCTCTAACACCTTAAAAGGACCATCAGCACGTGGCATTAGCTTTGATTTGCGCAAATCAGGAAATCTATCCTTACGCAAATGTAACCAAACAAGATCTCCAGGTGCAAACACAACATGTTTTCTACCCTTATCTCCAACAAGTTTATATCTAGAATTCTTACGCTCATGCATTTTTAAAATCAATTCAGCACGTTGTTTAGCATCAAAATTAACCTTCTCCAAAGATGGAAGAGGAAACAAATCAATACTTGCACGAGGTAGGAAACCATACACAATTTCAAAAGGGCACATCTTAGTAGTAGAATGCAATGAACGATTATAAGCAAATTCAATATGAGGCAAGCATTCTTCCCACATTTTCTTATTATTCTTCAAAACAACCCTAAGCATAGTAGACAATGTTCTACTTACTACTTCAGTTTGTCCATCAGTTTGGGGGTGACAAGTAGTACTAAAAAGCAGTTTAGTCCCCAACTTAGCCCATAAACATCTCCAAAAGTGGCTAAGAAATTTAGTATCACGATCTTAAACAATAGTATTTGGCACACCATGCAAGCGAATAATTTCACGAAAGAACAAATCAACAACATTAACAGCATCATCGCTTTTATGACATGGTATAAAGTGTGCCATTTTCAAGAATCTATCCATGACAACAAATATGCTATCCCTCCCCTTCTTTGTTCGAGGTAAACCTAAAACAAAGTCCATAGATATAAACCATGAGGATTGAGTCGTGACTTAGCTTTTTGACATGTAGTGCAGCGAGCAACAAAGCGCTCGACATCCCGTCCCATCTTTGGACAAAAGAAATGTGTAGCAAGTACGTCCTCTGTCTTCTTCACACCAAAGTGTCCAATTAATCCTCCTCCATGCGCCTCCTGCAACAACAAAAGACGAACAGAGCTAGCTGGAATGCATAGCTTGTTAGCACGGAACACAAATCCATCATTAACGGCGAACTTGTTCCATGTTCTTCCTTCTTTACAATTATGCAATACATCTTTAAAATCAGCATCATGCACATATTGATCTTTGATGGTCTCCAAACCAAATATTTTCAAGTCAAGTTGTGAAAGCATAGTATAGCGACGAGACAATGCATCAGCAATAACATTTTATTTACCCTTCTTGTGTTTAATGACATAAGGGAAAGTCTCAATGAATTCAACCCATTTAGCATGTCTACGATTCAGTTTAGCTTGACTTTTAATATGTTTCAAAGATTCATGATCAGAATGTATAACAAATTCTTTGGGCCATAAATAATGCTACCATGTTTCTAAAGTCCGAACAAGAGCATATAATTCTTTATCATAAGTAGAATAATTCAGACTAGGCCCACTCAATTTTTCAGAAAAGTATGCAACAGGTTTGCCATCTTGTAATAACACACATCCTAATCCAATTCCATTAGCATCACATTCAAGCTCAAATGTCTTATTAAAATCAGGAAGTTGGAGTAAAGGAGCATGTGTCAACTTATCTTTCAACACCATGAAGGCTTCTTCCTGTGCAGTACCCCAAACAAAAGGCACATCCTTCTTTGTAAGCTCATTGAGAGCTGCAGCAATGGTGCTAAAATCTCTCACAAAACGCCTATAGAATCCAGCGAGGCCAAGAAAACTCCTCACTTGTGTGACCGTTTTGGGATGCGGCCAACTCTCAATAGCTTCAATCTTGGCTTTATCAACTTCAATTCCCTGTGGAGTAACAACATAGCCAAGAAAAGACACTCGGTCGGTGCAAAAGGTGCACTTCCCAAGGTTACCAAACAGACATGCATCACGTAGAGCAGTAAAAACAGCACATAAATGTCCCAAATGTTCCTCCAAAGATTTGCTATAAATCAATATGTCATCAAAGTAAACTACCACAAATCGTCCAATGAAAGCAGGTAAAACTTCGTTCATTAATCTCATGAAAGTACTAGGTGCATTAGTTAACCCAAAAGGCATGACTAACCACTCATATAATCCAAACTTAGTTTTAAATGTTGTTTTCCATTCATCCCCCAATTTCATACGAATTTGATGGTATCCACTACGCAAATCAACTTTGGGGAATATTGTAGAGCCACTCAATTCATCAAGCATATCATCTAGCCTTGGAATAGGATGACGATAACGAATAGTAATATTATTAATGCCTCTACAATCAACACACATACGTGATGTACCATCCTTTTTCGGCACTAGAATAATAGGAACAACACAAGGACTAAGGGATTCGCGTATATAACCTTTGTCGAGAAGCTCCTGTACTTGACGCATAATCTCCTTCGTCTCCTCTGGATTGCTACGGTATGGCGCACGGTTTGGCAGTGAAGCACCAGGAATTAAGTCGATCTGATGCTCGATCCCTCGAATAGGCGGTAATCCCGGTGGCACGTCTTGTGGAAAGTCGCCAGCGAACTCCTGCAAAGTGTTAGTGACAACAGGAGGCAAAGAGGAAGGCACGTCCTCGAATGAAAATAATGCCTCTTTGCACACAAAAGCATAGCAAATAGATTTGCTAAAATCTAGCTCATCAATATCAGATTTGGTGGCAAATAAACATGAACTTTTCAATTTAATTTCAGAAGCAACACTAGAAGGTTTATTATTAGGCTTCATTTGTTGCTCAAATTCTTCTGCCACAATCTGATTTTCACTCTTATTCTTCTCCTGTTTTTCTTTATTAGCTCTATTAATATCATCTTTTAGAATGGAATCAGGAGTCATAGGAAGCAAAGTAATATTTTTATCCTTATGAACAAGAGTATACTAATTGTTTCTACCATGGTGTACAGAATTTTTATCAAATTTCCATGGTCGACCAAGTAATAAGGAACATGCTTGCATAGGTACCACATCACAATCAACATAATCAGCATATGTATAGATACTAAGATGCACACAAACAGTACGTGTTACCTTAACCTTGCCGCTGTTGTTGAACCCTTAGATTTAGTAAGGATGTGGATGTGGTCTTGTGGTGAGAGATAGCTTCTCCACCATCTCCATGCTAGCCAAGTTGTTGCAGCTCCCTCCATCTACGATGACGCGCATAGAACGTTCCTTCACAACTCCCTTTGTATGGAACAAATTATGCCTCTGATTTTGCTCATCTTGTGTGACCTGCACACTCAAAACACGTTGAGAAACTAAACATTCATACCTTGCAGCGTCTTCAGGAGCCATGTATTGCGTCTCATGATCAGAATCATCGCCACTGTGTTCTTCACGTGTAATAAGAGCCAAAGTCTCCTCATCATAGTCACTAGCGGACTCATACCCACCATCCTCAGTAGCAATCATCACACGCTAAGATTTGCATTCTCTCGCATAATGACCTCTTCCTTTACAACGATGACAAATAATATCACTTGTGTGCCCAGTTGATGCCATGGAAGAAGAAGAGCTCTGTGCAGGCCCGGTAGGTGCGCTCTTGGTAGATACTGGTGGTTTTGCCTGCTTTCTTGTATCACGGCTGGAGGTGGCACCTGATGGAGGTGCTGGTGTAGTGGAAGTAGAAGATGCACGCGGTGTCCATGATGAAGGTCGACCTGCAAAAGAGTTAGTTCGCGCCAATGCTTGTCGATCCTGCACTTCATGTTCAGCTTTACAAGCAAGATGGAATAAACGAGTGATATTAGTATACTCCTTATACTCTAGAATGGTCTGAATCTCTCTATTTAATCCACCCATGAAACGTGCAAGCATAGCTTCATTCTCCTCAACAATACCACATCTAATCATGCCAGCTTGTAATTCCTGATAATATTCTTCTACAGAATTTTTTCCTTGTCTTAAACGCTGCAATTTTTGAAGCAATTCACGTTGATAATATGGTGGAACCCGACGAGTACGCATAGCAGTTTTCAAAGCAGCCCAAGTAGCTGGAATAGGATATAATCTACAATGTTCAGATCACCATACACATGCAAAACTAGTGAAAGCACAAACAGCAGCAGCAACCCGTCTCTCCTCAGGATATTGTAAACATGTAAAATGTTGTTTAGTTTCTAACTCGCAAGTAAGATATACATCAGGAATGTATCTACCCTCAAACAGTGGAATATTCAATTTCAGTTTAGGAACAAGGTCATGATCTCGTACCTGAGGTGGTGGTGCAGGCCTACCATTGCGAATATATACCTGAGGTCGACCTTCTGATGGTGGTGTTGGTGGCTGCACGTAGTTCTGATTTTGATCAACCTCTTCCTCGTAATAGTCCTCCTCCTCTGCAGTAGCAGAAGGAGCTACAGAAGCATCAACAACAGTAGCAGCTGCACAAGAATTTTGTCCTGGCTCAATAGGAATACGTTGTGCTTGCCCTACTATATCACGGCGTGAAACTGGTGGTGGGAGACGTTTGAGTAATTCAGCGAACTTGGCGTCCAACTTGGTGTTAATTGTCTTCTCAATGTCATCCATCTACTCCATTGCCTTTCCAAAGCTGGCCATCACGTCTTCCACCTGTTGACCCATCATTTGATGAAACTTCTCATGAAGCTCCTTGTTCGTCATGTTCTCCCAGTCTATCTCGTCGGCTTGTGGTCCTGCCATAGTAAGCAGCAACAGAAACAGACAAGAATATGATCCTACAGACTACTGGAAAATGGTGGTAGTGGGGTGTCACAAATCCGTCAAGCGAATCTCAAATTCTTACCAGTTCTTACCTAGCAGCAGGTGGTGATCGGCAACCGTTGTAGTCAAAACTCTCAAAGCTTGGATAGAGCGATTACCACGGAGAGTCAAACGCACGACGTAGATGTATGTGGAGCTGGGAAGGCTTATAATATGGTAGCAAAAAGGGTCAGCAATAATCAATTCAGAGATGCAAAGTTGAATAAACGCTCAACGACGGTACTGTGCTAGTCCTAGGCTAGACCGTGCTAGAGATGCGACCCTAGAACACTAACAAAATCACGGAACTGCACGTAAACAAGGGAGGAGCACACTCTGAATTGTTTTCTCTTTTTTTCACTTTTTTGCACTTTTCTTTTCCTCTTTTTTTCCTCCGCAACAAATATTTTTCGAAAAAGTCTACAAATGGTCTAGAAACTGCCTACCCAGAATTTTCAAGACTTAGTTTTTTTTAAACTGGAACTATTTTTCTACTGCGGGTAACACGAAAGTTTGGGAGTCCTTCTCTGTCACGACTCGGAGTATGGCGTGATCTGGAAGTCGAAAACAAAGCAAAAATACAGGACTCGGACTATAACTGATGGCGGAGATGAATCTGGTGGAAACTCAGACTGGTGGCAAATCTGTGATGGAGGTGGACTCGGATTATCGTGATGGCAGTGGATATGTGGTATATGGCTGCGGTGATGACGATGGTGGTAGATGGCAGCGGTGATGACGATGGTGGTATATGGCAGCGGTGATGACGATGGTGGCATATGGCAGCGGTGACGATGATGGTGGTATATGGCAGTGGTGATGATGATGATGCGGCGGTGGCGTGACAACTTGTGAACAAAACTCGAAACTCTAAAGGACTAGACACTAAGACCAGCAACTACACATGACGATGCAACCACAAATTCAACAATGCAAAACCCTAAAAAGATTATGCAAAGGCTCAGATTAGTTCGGATATGAGGAACTAACCCTAATTTTTTTGGCTTTTTCATGGACTGTAGGTATGAAGAACAGAACCGATCTAAACTACGAAAAACTGTAAAAGCAACCTGGAAATATGATACCGCTTGATAGAGGCAAAGGTGTCCCGTATTTTGATGAGATGGCGATTGTCGTTTTGGAGGAGTAGACTTTGACGATCCAACTACGTACGTGCGAGGATGTCGCACCTTAGCAATCGCTAAACCAACTCCGAGAGGTTATTGACCATGCTGGAGCACGATCAACCTGACCACAAGGGTCTATTTCTTGCGAGCAAACAAAGAACAAGCAAGAAACTGATATTGCAATCTGCATATTGCGAATATAAGATGAAAGCTTTATTGATCAGATGGGGTTCAGTGATGTCTTGGTCTGGTCGTTGAATACAAACAAAGTATGCGAAGTTGTAGCTATGGCG
Organism: Triticum dicoccoides; assembly: GCF_002162155.2. NCBI lineage: Eukaryota > Viridiplantae > Streptophyta > Magnoliopsida > Poales > Poaceae > Triticum > Triticum dicoccoides. The sequence continues at coordinate 348,716,440 of NC_041385.1, read as the reverse complement.
AACTTTTAATCTAAACAAAACCCAAAGTCTAAACGACGCCCTAAGGGCTGTATATATGGAGGAAGAGGGGGGGTCTCGTGGCCCTTGTGGAAGGGGTCCGAAACCAACCCTATCTCTTGTTTCCCCACACATACGGACTCTAAAAACAACATATACTGAAGTATTTCGAAATTACATGGGCCTGGCCCAATAATAAGGTGACGCGGCACCTAGAATAGCCTCTGGATGAAAGTTATGAAGTATCATCTTGTATATTTCGTCTAAGGCTTCATGCACTCATTATGGTGGCTTCAACATCCTGAAATCATCACTTGTAACTCCATTCTTGTTACCCTTGCGCACGCCATCATCTCCATGCTTGTTCTTGCTCCAATGTTCATCCTTCTCCAAGCTAGGCCCTTCATTTGAAAGCAAAACAAATGTATCCAATTTAGGCAGCATCATATTCTCATGAACATTAGAATCATTACCAAGAAACAAAAGTACCTGGTAATTTAATTGGCGTTCGCGAGCTCTAGTAATTGGTCCAATATGTATAGCAGCAGAAGTTGTGGGTGTAACAACGGTATTGATGTCCTCATCAGTACTGGTTGAACACTATGCCCGAAAACTCCATTGGCAGCTAGGAGGACTTGGAGGATGCCTTCCTCGACAACTTTCAAGGCACAGACGTCCGACCTCCGGATGCCGACGACTTAAGTCACATAGTTCAACAGCCCGGAGAGTCGGCCAGGAAATTCTGGACTAGGTTCTTAACTAAAAAGAATCAAATCGTCGACTGTCCGGATGCCAAAGCCCTAGCAGCCTTTAGACACAGCATTTGCGATGAATGGCTGGCCAGACACCTCGGCCAGGAAAAATCGAAGTCCATGTCAGCCCTCACGGCACTCATGACCTGCTTCTATGCGGGCGAAGATAGCTGGCTAGCCCATAGCAACAACAATACAAGCGAACCTGGCACGTCTGAAACCAGAAACAGCAACGGCAAGCCTTGATGCAATAGATATAAACGTTGAAACAACGGTGACAACACCGAAGACACCGCGGTCAACGCCGGATTCAGTGGCTCTAATTCCAGTCAGCGGAAGAAGCCATTTAAGAGAAATAATCCGGGCCCGTCCAGTTTGGACCGCATACTCGATCGTCCATGTAAAATCCATGGCACTCCTGATAAACCAGCCAATCATACCAATAGAGAGTGTTGGGTCTTCAAACAGGTTGGCAAGTTAAATGTCGAGAACAAGGAAAAGGAGTCGCAAAGCGATAACAATGCCGAGGAGC
>NC_041385.1:348651445-348714753 GCF_002162155.2 Triticum dicoccoides | reverse complement strand
CATATCCCCAAGAGGGAGCGCAAGAGTGCACTCGGGGACGTCTACGCGATGGAGCCAGTCGCCCCAAAATTCAACACATGGTCGTCCTGTCCGATCACCTTCGATCGCAGGGACCATCTGACTAGTATCCGTCATGGCAGCTCAGCCGCACTGGTCCTTGACCCAATTATTAATGGATTCCACTTTACGCGAGTCCTCATGGATGGTGGCAGCAGCCTGAACCTGCTCTATCAGGATACAGTGCGTAAAATGGGTATCGGTCCCTCAAGGATCAAGCCCACAAAAACCACCTTTAAAGGTGTCATACCAGGGGTAGAGGCCTGCTGTACGGGCTCAATCACACTGGAAGTGGTCTTCAGATCCCCAGATAATTTCCGAAGCAAAGAGTTGATCTTCGATATCGTCCCCTTCCGTAGTGGCTATCATGCACTACTCGGACGAACCGCATTCGCTCGATTTAATGCAGTGCCGCACTATGCCTACCTCAAGCTCAAAATGCCCGAACAACACGGTGTCATAATGGTCAACAGAAATATGGAACGCTCCCTCCGTACTGAGGAGCACACCGCTGCCCTTGCAGCAGAAGTACAGAGCAGCCTTTTTAGGCAGAACCTCAATACGGCAGTAAAGCTCCCGGACAACATCAAGCGAGTCTGACTACTCTGCAGCAGGATAGTCCAGCTCGTCCAGAGCTTGACTAGCAATTCGACCTCCGTCCCAGTCCCAATAAAGCGGTGACATTTGTGCCGTGCGTACATAACTACGCACTTGAAATACCATGGGCATGGATGGAGGCACATCTAGACCATGGTCCATAATGCGGCTCAACCGCCCCTGGATCCACATACTTTCACTTTTTCTTTTTCTTTCAGGTTTTCCTCTTCTCGAGGCTTTCCTGATAACCTGATCATCGGACCTATCACGGGACGGATACACCAAGAAGGCAAGGAGCTTTGACGTACAAGGGAAACCCCAGGTGGTCTCTGCTAACGATCGTTATACCTATTTTAAAACCCGCACGCAGCTCGCCCTTGGTCGTGGCATGTCAAATAGCCTTATTTGCTTATCGCATTACTTGTACAAATACGCCTTGACGTATTAATCAAATTACAATGGAAAATAATTTGCGGCTCAACATTTGTAGTGCCAGCTTGTTACTTAATTTTTTCCTTGTCTTTATATTTTTTATCAATTGCGCCCTTACACTCTTGCACGCCTTAATTCGCCACGGGCTTCATCATACCCATAACACGGCAATAAAAGTCCCAACACTTTTATAGTATAGTTCGGCACCCCGAACTTATAGCATTATACATCGGCTCCGAATCATGTCTTTGGTCAACAGTTGGGTTGCCCGGCTTCTATGCTTACTACCTTACATTCCGCTATATCGGCTAGGGTAGTAAAGGGAGAACTACTACGATTGTGTCCCGGTTCTTTCGGACGAGCACCTCAGTAGAGAAAGCCAAAAACTGCTTGTCATGATGCGGCGAGAGCTGGTCAGCTGTTCGAGAGGTTTCAAATCCTTAGAGATTTTTCTAGCATTATGCGATGAATCAGTTTTTATCTGATTAGGCGTGTATAGCGCCCCAAGTTCGGACTTCCGAACACCAGGGGCTGTGCCAAAAAAATTGTTGTCAAACTCCTATGGCTAAGTGAGGGTGATAAAGCCGTATAGTCCGATTGCCTTGTTCGTTGCGCTAAACACCTCCTTTAAGGACCAAACTCTGGAGTAAAGAGTGTTCAGATTTATCCCGAACACCTCCGTACTACCTACGTGGGGGCAAAAGTCGACAATTGGCCAACTCTCAGATTTAACAAAACGGCCGCACATGAGGTAAAATTTTAAAATAACAAGCATTATATTACATAACGATCTTGTTTCATACTACAGGACAGGATAACATGAATGTATTCATGGGAATATGATATCCTTGGCACATTGCTCCGCCACAAGGCGGGATCCCTCCAGGACACTGTCAAAGTACAGTTGGGGTCTGCGATGCTCCTTTCCCTCGGGCGGCCCCTCGGTCATCAGCTTCGTGGCATCCATCTTCGCCCAGTGCATCTTGGCGCGGGCAAAGGCCATTCGCGCACCTTCAATACAGAATGACCACTTGATAGCTTTAAGCTGAGGGCAGGCGCTGACAAGCCGCTTCACGAGTCCGAAGTAGCTGCTAGGCATGGCTTTGGCAGGCCATAGCCGGATTATCAAATCCTTCATGGCTAGTTTGGCCACCTTATGCAGCTCGATCAGCTGTTTTAGTTGATCGCTAAAGGGCACTGGATGTTCTGTCTAAGGTATTGCGACCAAAACAGCTTCTCCGTTGAGCTCCCCTCTTCGGCTCGATAGAATTCTGCAGCGTCTGACACTCTACGTAGCAGATCCACAAACGCCCTTGGAGAGCTCCAAATCCGAGTAAGTAAAAGGAACCTTTCCTTCACATATCTACGTTGCATAATCAAAGCCTTACCCGTCGTGATCTTCTTGGCTGCCTGGATTTCCTGGAGGGCGCCCTGGGCTTCAGCCCAGGCATCTTGTGCGCTTTGGCGGGCCTTGGCAAGTTTGGACTCTTGCTCCTTAATATCGCGCTCCAAGGATTCGCACTTCTTGACGGCGTCCTGGAGCTCTTGCTGGACCTCCCTGACCCGGGCCTCCTGCTTCTCGCGCGCGGCTTGTTCCTTGGCCGCTTTGTCCTCGGCCTCAGCCAACGCCTTCTTGAGGGCCGCTACTTCGGTCGTGGCCCCTAATAAAGTTTGTGACACTTTAGTCAGCATGAACCATTCATCCTTCCTAAATATATACACAGGTTACTGCATACCTTGACTGTCCTCCAACTACTTCTTCACGAGGCCGACCTCTTCCTCGGCCCGCTCCAGATTTTGCTTCAGTCCGGAGACATCCGCAGTATGAGCGGACGAAGCTAGCAGCAACGCCTGCTTGTTCACATAGACATTTTATATTAGACTCCTACGAAAATTATTTGATCCTCTGTCCGGTTTTTCTTTCTAAACACCGGACAGAGTATCAGGGGCTACTGTCTATACTATGACACCCTTTTTATAATTGCGCCGCTTACCTCAAAGCCTGTTAAAAGGCTCGTGCACGCTTCGGTCATTCCGCTTTTCGTAGACTGGATCTTCTCAATCACCGTACCCATCAGGGTACAGTGTTCTTCAACAATGGAAGCGCCTCGCAGCGCTTCCATCAATCTATCCGGTGCCTCTGGATGGACAGAGGTCACGGTGGAGTTGGCTCACCCCCCCTCTTTCGAAAGAGGCGGCCTGCCTGAGTCCGGAGCCACATGGGCCTCCGGAGCTGTATTCGGCTGGGGGCCGAATTGGATGCGGCCCCCATCGTTGATGTCCATAGGAGTTTGCTCCCCCATGTGTTCGGCAACCGGGGTTTCACCCTCCGGCACCATCGGGACGGCCTCCTGAACCTCTCCCTAGCCTGGGATCCTTCGAGACAACACCTCAGTGTTGTCCACGGCCTTGGGGGAGGAGGCCGTCGGAAGGGACCCGCTATCCATCGCCGACGGGTCCAGCGATCCCTCCGAAGAGGAGGATAGCTCGATGTTGGACCGAGCCGGGCTGCAAATGCATAAATCAGCACATTAAACAATAAAATAAAGAGGCCGGATACATGAACGTGTCTGGATACTTACGATTTGGCCAGGGGCTTCTCCCTGGGTTCCCACTCCCAGTTGTTGTTGGTGGCCGCTGCGGAGCTGTCCGGAAGGGAAGCTTTCCCCTTCTTGGACGCATCAGCCTCCACATGTGTGGAGGCCGTCCTCTTCTTTCTCCCCCAGCAGGGGGGATGGATTTCTTCTTCTTCCTCCTCCTCCTCGTCTTCGGCTATGGAGGAGTGGTCCTCGGCGTCTTCGGACATTGCGTTTGATGCGCCCTTGCAATGAAGATCATCTCTGGTCCCCTTGGCCTTCTTCTTGGCCTTCTTCTCTGGCCCCTGATAAGGTGCCGGAACTAGCATCTTCGTTAGAAGCGGGATTTCTGGGCCTTTGGGCAGCGGAGTCGGATAGTTAATCCGCTCCGCCATCTCTATCCAAGCCTGAAAAAATTGATAGGGACGCTTAGATTCCTTCCTAGGATATGCCAGTAAAGGGTATACCTTGAGAACATGAAAGAACTTACCGGATTAGCATGGCGAGTTAAGCTAAGCCCGCGATCCCCGGTCGTGGGTGGTGGTGTCTCGCCGGCCTTGAAGAGCACCTTCCAAATATCTTCGTACGTCGTGCCGAAGAGCTCTAGTAGCGTCTGGTGCTTGGCCAGATCGAACTCCCACAAATAGCAAGTCCGGCGTTCGCACAGAAGGATTCGGCGAACGAGCATAACCTGGATCATGTTGATGAGCTTGATTCTCTTGTTTATCATGTTCTGGACGCATGTTTGGAGCCCTGTCAGCTCGTCCGAAGAGCCTCAGGCCAGGCCTTTCTCTTGCCAGGAGGTGAGCAGCATCGGGACTCCGGATCGGAATGCGGGGGCCGCCGCCCAATTGGTGTCGCGCGGCTCGGTGATGTAGAACCACCCCGACTGCCATCCTTTGACAGTCTCCACAAAGGAGCCTTCGGTCAGGTGACATTGGGCATCTTGCCCACCATGGCGCCTCTGCACTATGCTTGTTGGCCGCTCACCACCTTCGGCTTCACATTTAAGGTCTTCAGCCATAGGCCCAAGTGAGGTGGGATGTGAAGGAAGGCTTCGCACATGATAATAAATGCCGAGATGTTGAGGATAGAGTTGGGGGCCAAATCATGGAAGTCTAGCCTTTAGTAATACATCAGTCCGCGGACGAACAGGTGGAGGGGGAATCCCAGCCCGCGGACGAAGTGTGTGATAAACACCACCCTCTCTTGGGGTTTCGGGGTAGGGACAATCTGTCCTTTGACCGGGATCCGGTGAGTGATTCCCTTGGCCAAGTACCCGGCCTCCCGGAGCTTCTTGATGTCCTTCTCCTTAACGGAGGAGGCCATCCACTTGCCTCCTGCTCTGGATCGGACATGATTGGAGTGCTTTTTTGGCGGAGAAGGCCAGAGCTTGGGCACTGGAGCTCGAGAATGGATGGGCAGAGGAAGGAGAAGGCGTGGGTGAAAAAAGGTGAATCCTTATCCCTTTATAAAGATAGTAAAAGTCATGCGCCTCCCTACTCGCCTTAAAATTCGCCTATTCCCCAAGCGTCGTGCAGATGACACGGTTGGGTTACCCATGCCCATATTGATGAGAATCCCGTGAAAAGGGGACACGGTCTCTGCTTTGACAAGACGTGTCAATGAAAACACACCTCGAAATACAGAGCGGCAGGCTAAAAACGGTTCGAATAATGACCGGGCAGTGGCGTGATGTCACACTACAAAAAGTTGTCAGCGGATTGGACTCATGAAATATTATACTCTCTACGGTTATGTGTGGTACTTGTTTTGCAGAGCCGGACACGTTTTCTATGTTCGGAAGGCTATGTTGCAGTATTAGGAGAAGGAACCCGCCTTGCAATGCCGAAGACAATCTGCGCGCCGGACTCATCGTCATTGAAGCCTGGTTCAGGGGCTACTGAGGGAGTCCTAGATTAAGGGGTCCTCGGACAGCCGGCCTATATACTTTGGCCGGACTGTTGGGCTATGAAGATACAAGACGAAGACTTCTTCCCATGTCCGGATGGGACTCTTCTTGGCGTAGAAGGCAAGCTTGGCGATTCAGATATGTAGATTCCTTTCTCTGTAACCGACTTTGTACAACCTTAGCCCCCTCTGGCTGTATAAACCGGAGGGTTTAGGCTTCTAGGGTTTAGCCACAACAATCATAATCTCATAGGCTAGGCTTCTAGGGTTTAGTCATTACGATCTCATGGTAGATCAACTCTTGTAATACTCATATTCATCAAGATCAATCAAGCGGGAAGTAGGGTATTACCTCCATAGAGAGGGCCTGAACCTGGGTAAACATTGTGTCCCCCGCCTCCTGTTACCATTAGCCTTAGACGCATAGTTCGGGACCCCCTACCCGAGATCAGCCGGTTTTGACACCGACAGCAGGGCCCGGCCCCGCGCATGCCTCAGCCGCCGTTGGGTCGTCCGGATCACCAAGACGAGACCAAGGGGTGGGAGGCTACGTGGCCAGTTAGGCTCCCGAGACGCGATGCTCAGGAGTCCCCCTTGACGTACAAACGGCTTGAAAAGAGCGAAAGTCAGGCCTTGGCATTCTGCATCAACAGGGCCTGGCCCCGCACGTGCCTCAGCCGCCGTTGGGTCGTCCGGATCACCAGGATGAGACCAAGGGGTGAGGGGCTACGTGGCCAGTTAGGCTCCTGAGACGCGATGCCCGGGAGTCCCCCTTGACGTACGAACCAACCATCCTACCTCTCCTTGCCGAGCTTCTCGCTCGGGAGGGGTGCGCGAAGACCAGGACCGTGGGGCCTGGCAAGGTGGGGTACACCAGGCATGACCAGAGCGTAGCCCCCATGCCCATCCCCCTCGCGCTACCCTCCCGAGGGAGAGCGGCGTGGTGAGGCTGGTCACCGAGCCCGGAAGCTCCCTGAGGTTAATGCAGCCACAAGGCCACCCCTTGTTGTTTATCACCAGCGTGGAACATAGCGCTTCCGCTCTTGCACGGCCATAGCCGCTCCTCGGCAGCGTTGACAGCCAGCACGGAGCATGGTGCTTCCACTGGTGTGTGGGAGGGGGTTCCCTCTGAGGAGAGCCCCCGGGGCGTGTACAGCCCCGCCCTGACACGTGGCTTGCACGGCAGGGCTAGAGGAGGTGTATATGGGCACCCGTGAGCCAGCGCAGGACTCACGAGGCCCTACCTCAAGGTGGGTTGCGCCTGAGCTTGATTGGGAATACTTGTATTAGTCCTGCAAGATGGTTAGGCAGCCTGCGCCGAATGAGTCTCCTGAGGCTATTGCATGAGAAGGCCAGACACCAACGACCCCAGGAGGTGACGTGAATGGGGCCGGCCCGCCAGACAGAGCTCAGCCGTTGGGTTTATCGACGCTGCAGGGACGGACCTGAGCACAGACGCCATGCCCAGTCTTCTCATGCAAAGATCCTGAAGAAAAACAACTGGCGCGCAGTTCCCGTGGCCACGGGGGCACCAGGTCGCGCGCCCTCACTCATCTGCTCGCGATTAGCTCATGTGAGAACAAGGCACCAAGGGCCATGGGAGGTGACGTACACGGGGATTGGCCTGTGAGCCAGAGCTTAGCCTCTTGGGTTTAGCGACGCTGCAGGGACGGACCCGAGCACAGACGTCGTGCCAGTCCTTAATCATGAGGTAGTCGCGGGAAGGCTCGCAAGGGCACGAGAGTTCTTGGCGACGAAGTGCCGGTCAGGCAGTTGATAATCTTAAGGTAGCTAGGGAAGGAAGGTAAACTAGCTATGATAAATGCAAAAGGGATACTGCTACCTCTTGAGCACTGCGTTGGTTTTCCCTTGAAGAGGAAAGGGTGATGCAACACAGTAGCGTAAGTATTTCCCTCTATTTTGAGAACCAGGGTGTCAATCTAGTAGGAGGCTACACGCAAATCCCTCGTACCTACACAAACAAACAAGAACCTCACAACCAACGCGATAAAGGGGTTGTCAATCCCTTCACGGCCACTTGCAAAAGTGATATCTGATAGAGATAATAATAAGATAAATATTTTTGGAATTTTATGATATAGATTGGAAAGTAAAGATTGCAAAATAAAATAGATCGAAAACTTATATGATGGAAAATAGACCCGAGGCCATAGATTTCACTAGTGGCTTCTCTCAAGATAGCATAAGTATTACGGTTGGTGAACAAATTACTGTCGAGCAATTGATAGAAAAGTGCATAGTTATGAGAATATCTAGGAATGATCATGTATACAGGCATCACGTCCATGACAGTATATCGAAACGATCCAGCATCTACTACTATTACTTCACACATCGACCGCTATCCAGCATGCATCTAGAGTATTAAGCTCATAAGAACAGAGTAATGCATTAGGCAAGATGACATGATGTAGAGGGATAAACTCAAGCAATATGATATAAACTCCATCTTTTATCCTCGATGGCAACAATACAATACGTGCCTTGCTGCCCCTGATGTCACTGGGAAAGGACACCGCAAGATTGAACCCAAAGCTAAGCACTTCTCCCATTGCAAGAAAGATCAATCTAGTAGGCCAAACCAAACTGATAATTCGAAGAGACTTGCAAAGATAACCAATCATACATCAAAGAATTCAGAGGAGATTCAAATATTTCTCATAGATAAACTTGATCATAAACCCACAATTCATCGGGTCTCAACAAACACAACGCAAAAAGAGTTACATCGAATAGATCTCCAAGAAGATCGAGGAGAACATTGTATTGAGAATCAAAGAGAGAGAAGAAGCCATCTAGCTAATAACTATGGACCCGAAAGTTTGCGGTAAACTACTCACACTTCATTGGAGAGGCTATGATGTTGATGTAGAAGCCCTCCGTGATCGATTCCCCCTTCGGCGGAGCGCCGGAAAAGGCCCCAAGATGGGATCTCACGGGTACAGAAGGTTGCGGTGGTGTAAATAGGGTTTCGTGGTGCTCCTGGATGTTTTCAGGGTATGTGGATATATATAGGCGAAGGAAGTCGATCAGGGGAGCCACGAGGGGCCCACGAGGGTGGGGGGCGTGCACACCCCCTTGGGGCGCGCCTCCCTGCCTCGTGGCTTCCTCGTTTGCTTCTTGACGCCCACTCCAAGTCTCCCGGATTGCGTTTGTTCCAAAAATAACTCTCCCGAAGGTTTCATTCTGTTTGGACTCCGTTTGATATTCCTTTTCTGCGAAACACTGAAATAGGCAAAAACATCAATTTGGGTTGGGCCTCCGGTTAATAGGTTAGTCCCAAAAATATTATAAAAGTGCTTAGGAAAGGCCATTAACATCCAAAACGGGTAATATAATAGCATGGAACAATCAAAACTTATAGATACATTAGAGACGTATCAAGCATCCCAAGCTTAATTCCTACTCGTCCTCGAGTAGGTAAATGATAAAAATAGAATTTTTGATGTGGAATGCTACCTAGCATATTTCTCAATGTAATTTTCTTTATTGTGGCATGAATGTTCAGATCCAAATGATTCAAGATAAAAGTTTAGTATTGACATAAAAATAGTAATACTTCAAGCATACTAACAAAGTAATCATGTCTTATCAAAATAACATAGCCAAAGAAAGCTTATCCCTACAAAATCATATAGTTAGGCTATGCTTCATTTTTGTCACACAAAATACTCCCATCATACACAACCCCGGTTTCAACCAAGCAATTGGTTCAAACTTTTTAACGCCCTTCAGCTTTTTCAACTCTCACGCAATACACGAGTGTAAGCCATGGATATAGCACTATGGGTGGAATAGAATATGATGATGGAGGTTCTGTGGAGAAGACAAAAAAGGAGAAAGTCTCACATCAACTAGGCGTATCAATGGGCTATGGAGATGCCCATTAATAGATATCAATGTGAGTGAGTTGGGATTGCCATGCAACGGGTGCACTAGAGCTATAAATGTATGAAAGCTCAACAAAAGAAACTAAGTGGGTGTGCATCCAACTTGCTTGCTCGTGAAGACCTAGGGTATTTTGAGGAAGCCCATCGTTGGAATATACAAGCCAAGTTCTATAATGAAAAATTCCCACTAGTATATGAAAGTGACAACATAGGAGACTCTCTATCATGAAGATCATGGTGCTACTTTGAAGCACAAGTGTGGAAAAAGGATAGTAACATTGTCCCTTCTCTCTTTTTCTCTCATTTTTTCTCTTTTTTTCTCTTTTTTTATTTTGGTGGGCTTCTTTGGCCTTTTTTTTGGGCTTCTTTGGCCTCTTTTATTTTTCATAAAGTCCGAAGTCTCATCCCGACTTGTGGGGGAATCATAGTCTCCATCATCCTTTCCTCACTTGGGACAATGCTCTAATAATGAAGATCATCACACTTTTATTTGTTTACAACTCAATACTTAGAACAAAATATGACTATGTGAATGCCTCTGGCGGTGTACCGGGATATGCAATGAATCAAGAGCGACATGTATGAAAGAATTATAAAGGTGGCTTTGCCACAAATACGATGTCAACTACATGATTATGCAAAAGCAATATGACAATGATGGAGCGTGTCATAATAAACGGAAGGGTGGAAAGTTGCATGTCAATATATCTCGGAATGGCTATGGAAATGCCATAATAGGTAGGTATGGTGGTTGTTTTGAGGAAGGTATATGGTGGGTGTATGATACCGGCGAAAGTTGCGCGGCACAAGAGAGGCTAGCAATGATGGAAGGGTGAGAGTGCTTATAATCCATGGACCACATTAGTCATAAAGAACTCATATACTTATTACAAAAGTTTATTAGCCCTCGAAGCAAAGTACTACTACACATGCTCCTAGGGGAAAGGTTGGTAGGAGTTAACCATCGCGCGATCCCGACCTCCACTCATAAGGAAGGCAATCAAAGAACACCCCATGCAATAAATTTGTCACACAACATTTACCATACGTGCATGCTATGGGACTTGCCAACTTTAACACGAGTATTTCTCAATTTCATAATTAACCAACTAGCATGACTCTAACATTACGACCTTTATATCTCAAAACTATTATCAAGTATCAAATTGATCATAGTATCAATGCACTTCATATGATAGTTTTTATTATACCCAACTTGGATGCCCATCATATTAGGACTAATTTTATAACCAAAGCAAATACCATGCTGTTCTAAAAGACTCTCAAAATAATATAAGTGAAGCATAAGAGATCAATAATTTCTACAAAATAAAACCACCGCCGTGCTCTAAAAAGATATAAATGAAGCACTAGAGCAAAATTGTCTAGCTCAAAAGATATAAGTGAAGCACATAGAGTATTCTAATAAATTCCGATTCATGTGAGTCTGTCCCAAAAGGTGTGTACATCAAGGATGATTGTGGTAAACTAAAAATCAAAGACTCATATCATACAAGACGCTCCAAGCAAAACACATATCATGTGGTGAATAAAAATATAGCCTCAAGTAAAGTTACCGATGGACGAAGACGAAAGAGGGGATGCCTTCCGGGGCATCCCCGAGCTTAGGCTTTTGGTTGTCCTTGAATTTTACCTTGGGTTTCCTTGGACATCCCCAATCTTAGGCTCTTGGCACTCCTTATTCCATAATCCATCAAATCTTTACCCAAAACTTCAAAACTTCACAACACAAAACTCAACAGAAAATCTCATGAGCTCCGTTAGTGCAAGAAAGCAAACCACCACTTTAAGGTACTGTAATGAACTCATTCTTTATTTATATTGGTGTTAAACCTACTGTATTCCAACTTCTCTATGGTTCAACCCCCCGATACTAGCCATAGATTCATCAAAATAAGCAAACAACACACGAAAAACAGAATCTGGTAAAAACAGAACAGTCTGTAGCAATTTGTAACTTTCGAATACTTATGGAACTCTAACAATATAACAAAAATAGGAAGTCCTATGCAATTTGTCTATTAATCTTCTGCAAAAAGAATCAGCTGAAAATCACGTTTATGTGATTTATTAAAATTATTCTTGTGCGTGCAAAAGTTTATGTTTTTTAGCAAGATCAAATTAACTTTCACCCAAGATGATCATATAGGTTCTACTTGGCACAAACACTAATTCAAACATAAAAACACATCTAAACAGAGGCTAGATGAATTATTTAATACTAAACATGAGCAAAAAGTAAAGAACAAAAATAAAATTGGGTTGCCTCCCAACAAGCGCTATGTTTAACGCCCCTAGCTAGGCATAAAAGCGAGAATAGATCTAAATATTTCCATCTTTGGTATTCATCTTTTTAATGGAGTTATGCTCGGATCCGGGAGGTTCCTTGCATTTTCCCTCATGCTCGGAGATCTTTAGATCTAGAACATCCAACTGCTTATTGCAAAGTGTAATTAAAGTATTCATGCGGTTGAGATTCCCACCAACATTTTTAAGAGGTTCAATGGATTTTTGCAATTCACATAATTTCTCTAAGATTTGGTTCCTTCTTGGGTAAGGGGTGGTCCCTTTTGCAGGGGAAGTACTCCTACCATCCCCTCTATAATCTCATAAGCAAAACTAGGATCAATTTCAATAAAATTCTCTTTGGCGGCAAAATCAAGGAGTTGTCTATGGGATATGGTTAACCCAACATAAAAATTGTGAAGTAAAATCTTGAAATATCCTTCTACAATGCAACTACGGTAGGATTCTAACATCCTATACCAAGCGTCTTTTAAGTTTTCTCCTTGTCTTTGTTTGAAGTGGAGGACTTCAAAATTGGGAGACGAAGGAAGGAGGAAAGAGCTAGCCATGACGACGAAATAAATGATCTAACACACGAGCACACAAGAGGCAAGCGAAAAAGAGGCGAACGGGAAAGAGAGGGCGAATAAAACGGTAAGGGTGAAGTGGGGGAGAGGAAAACGAGAGGGAAATGGCAAATAATGTAATGCGAGGGAGAAGAGTTTGTGATGGGTACTTGGTATGTCTTGACTTGTGCATAGACCTCCCCAGCAACGGCGGCAGAAATTCTTCTTGCTACCTCTTGAGCACTGCATTGGTTTTCCCTTGAAGAGGAAAGGGTTATGCAGCAAAGTAGCATAAGTATTTCCCTCAGTTTTGAGAACCAAGGTATCAATTAAGTAGGAGGCTACACGCAAATCCCTCATACCTACACAAACAAATAAGAACCTCGCAACCAACACGATAAAGGGGTTGTCAATCCCTTCACAGCCACTTGCAAAAGTGACATCTGATAGAGATAATAATAAGATAAATATTTTTGGTATTTTATGATATAGATTGGAAAGTAAAGATTGCAAAATAAAATAGATCGGAAACCTATATGATGGAAAATAGACCCGGGGGCCATAGGTTTCACTAGTGGCTTCTCTCAAGAGCATAGATATTCTACGCTGGGTGAACAAATTACTGTCGAGCAATTGACAGAACTGAGCATAATTATGAGTATATCTAGGTAATGATCATGTATACAGGCATCATGTCCGAGACAAGTAGATCAAAACGATTCTGCATCTACTACTATTACTCCACACATCGACCGCTAACCAACATGCATCTAGAGTATTAAGTTCATAAGAACAGAGTAACACATTAGGCAAGATGACATGATATAGAGGGATAAACTCAAGCAATATGATATAAACCCCATCTTTTTATCCTCGATGGCAACAATAGAATACGTGCCTTGCTGCCCCTGCTATCACTGGGAAAGGACACCGCAAGATTGAACCCAAAGCTAAGCACTTCGCCATTGCAAGAAAGATCAATCTAGTAGGCCAAACCAAACTGATAATTCGAAAAGACTTGCAAAGATAACCAATCATACATCAAAGAATTCAGATGAGATTCAAATATTTCTCATAGATAAACTTGATCATAAACCCACAATTCATCGGATCTCGACAAACACACCGCAAAAAGAGTTACATCGAATAGATCTCCAAGAAGATCGAGGAGAACATTGTATTGAGAATCATAGAGAGAGAAGAAGCCATCTAGCTAATAACTATGGACCCGAAGGTCTGTGGTAAACTACTCACACTTCATCGGAGAGGCTATGGTGTTGATGTAGAAGCCCTCCGTGATCGATTCCCCCTCCGGCGGAGCGCCGGAAAAGGCCCCAAGATGGGATCTCATGGGTACAGAAGGTTGCGACAGTGGAAATAGGGTTTCGTGGTGCTCCTGGATGTTTTCAGGGTATGTGGATATATATAGGCAAAGGAAGTCGGTCAGGGGAGCCACGAGGGGCCCACAAGGGTGGGGGGCGTGCCTCCTTGCCTCGTGGCTTCCTTGTTTGCTTCTTGATGTCCACTCCAAGTCTCCTGGATTGCGTTTGTTCCAAAAATAACTCTCCCAAAGGTTTCATTCCGTTTGGACTCCGTTTGATATTCCTTTTATGCAAAACACTGAAATAGGCAAAAAAACAGCAATTTGGGCTAGGCCTCCGGTTAATAGGTTAGTCCCAAAAATAATATAAAAGTGCTTAGTAAAGCCCATTAACATCCAAAACGGGTACTATAATAGCATGGAACAATCAAAAATTATGATATGTTGGAGACGTATCAGATACATGTCGCAGGGATGGACCCATACGGCCTGGGGATGATGCAGCCCGTGGGGCGCCCCCAAACTAAATGAACTGGAGAGATGTCATGCGGTACCGTTGCTGATGGTGTTGGGGTAGCAAAAGACGCGCGCTGCCGGAGCCGTTCCTCATGAGCCGCCCTGGCGCCGAGCCTCTGGAGGCCCAGAGGGCCCGGGAGGCTCCTGGGGGTGCTCCTCCTTCTCCGCCAGGATCGCCCGGTGCCTGGCCCCGCGAGCCGCCTCGGTGTACCTTGTGCAGCGCTAGAACACCGCGGCCGCGCTCGGTAGGCCGAAAGGCATGCGGACGTAGCTGTGGGGTGGACCCTCGCATCAGCCGACAAGAGACGGCCAGAAGAGTTGTAAAGATGTGGCTCTGTTGAGCCCTGGGATGTCGATGCAGACGCGAAACTCTTTACCCTCACCAGGGCACCGCACCTCGCGGTAGGCGGCGATCGCCTTGTAGAACCCTTGTCTCTTGAATCTCCTCCATTGCCTTGCTGATGAACTCCTGAACACCTGGTGCCTTCCGCCTGACGCCTTCTCTTGGGAAGCATGCTCTGAAGCGCGCCTCCACATGGTGCCCGAGCGCGTCCCTCGTGACCCTGGCTAGGTCTGAGGCCCTCCCGAGGATAGCCCCCGAGCCCAGCCTGAGAGGGGCGCCAGGCGCGCCTTCCTATGCGATGGGTGAAGGCGCCCCGTCCAGGGACGCGAGGCTCAGCGCGGTGTCCTCGGGCGATGCTTCCTCACGAGATCCCTGACCCAGCTGCAGCTTCTTCGTCTTGGGGGTGACCTCAGGAGGGAAGGCACCACCCTCATCTTCAGGGCTCTCGACTGCTGCAGCTTGGATGGCACGCTCGAGGGAGCACACCGCGTCCTTTTCCTGGCATGCGGCCATGATGATGCAGCCGCTTCCTCGCATCTTGAGGATGTTGTAGCCGTGGTGCGTTGTTGCCATGAACTTGGCCAATGCAGGGTACCCTAGGATAGCGTTGTATGGCAGGCGAATGTCAGCGACATTGAAGTCGATGAGCTCGGTGTGGTAGTTGTTGCATTCGTCGAAGGTGACAGGGAGGCAGACCTGCCCTATCGGGTGTGTGGAACCGTCAATCACTCCTGAAAATGGCTTGGTTGGCTGAAGGTGGTAGTACGTGTTGGGGAACGTAGTAATTTCAAAATTTTCCTACGCACACGCAAGATCATGGTGATGCATAGCAATGAGAGGGGAGAGTGTTGTCCATGTACCCTTATAGACCAAAAGCGGAAGCGTTAGAACAATGCGGTTGATGTAGTCGTACGTCTTCATGGCCCGACCGATCAAGCACCGAAACTACGGCACCTCCGAGTTCTAGCACACGTTCAGCTCGATGACGATCCCCGGACTCCGATCCAGCAGAGTGTCGGGGAAGAGTTCCGTCAGCATGACGGCGTGGTGACGATCTTGATGTTCTACCGTCGCAGGGCTTCGCCTAAGCACCGCTACAATATTATCGAGGACTTTCGTGGAGGGGGGCACCGCACGCGGCTAAGAGATCAATTGTTGTGTCTATGGGGTGCCCCCTCCTCCGTATATAAAGGAGTGGAGGAGAGGGGACGGCCAAGGGGGTGGCGTGCCCTAGGGGGGGAGTCCAACCCCAACCGGGAGTAGGACTCCCCCTTTTCCTATTAGGAGTAGGAGAAGGAAGAAGGAAAGGGGGGCCGGCCCCCCTCCCAATTCGGATTGGGCTTGGGGGCGTGCCCCCTCCTTTGCTCCTTCTCCCTCCTTTCCACTAAGGCCCAATAAGGCCCATATACCTCCCGGGGGGTTCCGATAACCTCCCGGAGATCCGGTATTGTCCCAATCTCACCCGGAACCTTTCCGGTATCCAAATATAGTCGTCCAATATATCTATCTTTATGTCTTGACCATTTAGGGACTCCTCGTCATGTCCGTGATCACATCCGGGACTCCGAACAACCTTCGGTACATCAAATCTCATAAACTCATAATAAAACTGTCAACGAAACTTTAAGCGTGCGGACCCTACGAGTTCGAGAACTATGTAGACATGACCTAGAACTGTTTCCGGTCAATAACCAATAGCGGAACCTGGATGCTCATATTGGCTCCTACATATTCTATGAAGATCTTTATCGGTCAAACCGCACAACAACATACATTGTTCCCTTTGTCATCGGTATGTTACTTGCCCGAGATTCGATCGTCGGTATCTCAATACCTAGTTCACTCTCGTTACCGGCAAGTCTCTTTACTCGTTACGTAATGCATCATTCCATAACTAACTCTTTAGCTACATTGCTTGCAAGGCTTATAGTGATGTGCATTACCGAGAGGGCCCAGAGATACCTCTCCGACAATCAGAGTGACAAAACCTAATCTTGAAATACGCCAACTCAACATGTACCTTTGGAGACACCTGTAGAGCTCCTTTATAATCACCCAGTTACGTTGTGATGTTTGGTAGCACACAAAGTGTTCCTCCGGTAAATGGGAGTTGCATAATCTCATAGTTGTAGGAACTTGTATAAGTCATGAAGAAAGCAATAGCAACATACTAAACGATCAAGTGCTAAGCTAACGGAATGGGTCAAGTCAATCACATCATTCTCCTAATGATGTGATCCCGTTAATAAAATGACAACACATGTCTATGGTTAGGAAACATAACCATCTTTGATTAATGAGCTAGTCAAGTAGAGGCATACTAGTGACGTTAAGTTTGTCTATGTATTCACACATGTATCATGTTTCCGGTTAATACAATTCTAGCATGAATAATAAAAATTTATCATGATATGAGGAAATAAATAATAACTTTATTATTTCCTCTAGGGCATATTTCCTTCAGTATGGCACTTGGAGTCTGTCGAACATTTGAACGGATAGGACATTGAGCCCCGCTCCACCATCGATGAGAGTCTTCGTGACGACCACGTTGCTGATGACGGGCGAGCAGAGCACCGGCAGCGGCCGCGCACTTGAGCTGGTCTGAGGAGCTGAAGGTGAAGGCGCACTTGAGCTGGGCTTGGGGAGCGCTGCATTTACCTCGCGCGCGAACTGCTTGAAGATGCGGTGGGAGGCCGGGGCCTGTGAGCCGCCCAGGATGCAGGCGATGGCTCGTGGCTCCTGGAAGCCCCCAGCCCCCTCGTCCTGGTGATGATCTTCGTTCCTTCTTGGTGGTGGAGGCAGTGGAGTCAAACCGGCATTGCCCTGAGGGCGCTCCTCACGAGGCTGCTCCCTCCAGGCGCTATCGCGAGGTTGGCCCTGCCAACGGTCCTCCCGAGGATGATCGCGCCACTCCTGGTGATGGTCGCGTCCGTCCCAGCGTCCTCCTCCTCGGCCACCTCCGCCGCCGTAGTCTCGATCGTTGCGCTCGGGGCATCGACCGAGGCGCCCGTCATGGAGGGCCCTGAGCTCCTAGAAGTCATTGGTGTTGTGGCTGTGGACATTGTGGAAGACGCAGAACTGTCGGTTGCTCTTAGACGACTCGGGGTGATCGCAGCCGCGCTTCATCTATGGCTCTGCGCGAGTACGGCCAGCCCTTTGCGCTTCACATCCTTGGCCTTGGCCTTCTTGTCTTCTGGGTCGGCATCAGGGGGGTCGAGGAGGGAGAGGCGCCCCTCCTTAGCCCTTCCACACTTGTTCGCCATGTTGAACATCTCCAGGGCTGTGCAGAGGTCCTCATGGATGACGAGCTCCTCCTTCATCTTGATATCACGGACGCCATCAGTGAACGTTGAGATGATGGCCTCGTCCGACACCTTGGGGATCTTGAGGTGAACATTGTTGAAGCGATGGATATACTTCTGCAGGGTCTCTCCCGGCTGCTGCTTGATGCGACGCAGGTCACCCGCGGCCGGCGCGCGGTCATGAGTGCCCTGGAAGTTGGCGATGAAGCGGCCACGCATCTCCTCCCAGGAAGAGACCGATCCCTCAGGAAGGTTCAGGAGCCAAGAACGCACGCCATCCTTGATTAGGAAACATAACCATCTTTGATCAGGAAACATAACCATCTTTGATTAATGAGCTAGTCAAGTAGAGGCATACTAGTGACGTTAAGTTTGTCTATGTATTCACACATGTATCATGTTTCCGGTTAATACAATTCTAGCATGAATAATAAACATTTATCATGATATGAGGAAATAAATAATAACTTTATTATTGCCTCTAGGGCATATTTCTTTCAGTCTCCCACTTGCACTAGAGTCAATAATCTAGATTACACAGTAATGATTCTAACACCCATGGAGTCTTGGTGTTGATCATGTTTTGCTCGTGGAAGAGGCTTAGTCAATGGGTCTGCAACATTCAGATCCGTATGTATCTTGCAAATCTCTATGTCTCCCACCTGGACTTGGTCCCGGATGGAATTGAAGCGTCTCTTGATGTGCTTGGTCCTCTTGTGAAATCTGGATTCCTTTGCCAAGGCAATTGCACCAGTATTGTCACAGAAGATCTTCATTGGTCCTGATGCACTAGGTATGACACCTAGATCGGAAATGAACTCCTTCATCCAGACTCCTTCATTTGCTGCTTCCGAAGCAGCTATGTACTCCGCTTCGCATGTAGATCCCGCCACGATGCTTTGTTTAGAACTGCACCAACTGACAGCTCCACCGTTTAATAAAAACACATATCCGGTTTGCGATTTAGAATCATCTGGATCAGTGTCAAAGCTTGCATCGACGTAACCATTTACGACTAGCTCTTTGTCACCTCCATAAACGAGAAACATATCCTTAGTCCTTTTCAGGTATTTCAGGACATTCTTGACCGCTGTCCAGTGATCCACTCCTCGATTACTTTGGTACCTACCTGCCAAGCTTATTGCTAAGCATACGTCAGGTCTGGTACACATCATTGCATACATGATAGATCCTATGGCTGAAGCATAGGGAACATTTTTCATTTTCTCTCTATCTTCTGCTGTGGTCGGGCATTGAGTCTGACTCAACTTCATACCTTGTAATACAGGCAAGAACCCTTTCTTTGCCTGATCCATTTTGAACTTTTTCAAAACTTTATCAAGGTATGTGCTTTGTGAAAGTCCAATTAAGCATCTTGATCTATCCCTATAGATCTTGATGCCCAATATGTAAGCAGCTTCACCGAGGTCTTTCATCGAAAAACTTTTATTCAAGTATCCCTTTATGCTATCCAGAAATTCTATATCATTTCCAATTAACAATATGTCATCTACATATAATATCAGAAATGCTACAGAGCTCCCACTTACTTTCTTGTAAATACAAGCTTCTCCAAAAGTCTGTATAAAACCATATGCTTTGATCACACTATCAAAGCGTTTATTCCAACTCCGAGAGGCTTGCACTAGTCCATAAATGGATCGCTGGAGCTTGCACACTTTGTTAGCACCTTTTGGATCGACAAAACCTTCCGGCTGCATCATATACAACTCTTCTTCTAGAAATCCATTCAGGAATGCAGTTTTGACATCCATTTGCCAAATTTCATAATCATAAAATGCGGCAATTGCTAACATGACTCGGACAGACTTAAGCATCGCTACGGGTGAGAAAGTCTCATCGTAGTCAACCCCTTGAACTTGTCGAAAACCTTTCGCAACAAGTCGAGCTTTGTAGACAGTTACATTATCATCAGCGTCAGTCTTCTTCTTGAAGATCCATTTATTCTCGATGGCTTGCCGATCATCGGGCAAGTCAACCAAAGTCCATACTTTGTTCTCATACATGGATCCCATCTCAGATTTCATGGCCTCTAGACATTTTGCAGAATCTGGGCTCATCATCGCTTCCTCATAGTTCGTAGGTTCGCCATGGTCAAGTAACATGACTTCCAGAATAGGATTACCGTACCACTCCGGTGCGGATCTTACTCTGGTTGACCTATGAGGTTCGGCAGTAACTTGATCTGAAGTTTCATGATCAATATCATTAGCTTCCTCACTGATTGGTGTAGTTGTCACAGGAACCGGTTCTTGTGATGAACTACTTTCCAATAAGGGAGCAGGTACAGTTACCTCATCAAGTTCTACTTTCCTCCCACTCACTTCTTTCGAGAGAAACTCCTTCTCTAGAAAGGATCTGAATTTAGCAAAAAAATCTTGCCCTTAGATCTATGATAGAAGGTGTACCCAATAGTCTCTTTTGGGTATCCTATGAAGACACATTTCTCCGATTTGGGTTCGAGCTTATCTGGTTGAAGTTTCTTCACATAAGCATCGCAGCCCCAAACTTTAAGAAACGACAACTTTGGTTTCTTGCCAAACCACAATTCATAAGGCGTCGTCTCAACGGATTTTGATGGTGCCCTATTTAACGTGAATGCAGCCGTCTCTAAAGCATAACCCCCAAACGATAGTTGTAAATCAGTAAGAGACATCATAGATCGCACCATATCTAGTAAAGTATGATTACGACGTTCGTACACACCATTTCGTTGTGGTGTTCTGGGTGGCATGAGTTGCGAAACTATTCTGCATTGCTTCAAATGTAAACCAAACTCGTAACTCAAATATTCTCCTCCACGATCAGATCGTAGAAATTTTATTTTCTTGTAACGATGATTTTCCACTTCACTCTGAAATTCTTTGAACTTTTCAAATATTTCAGACTTGTGTTTCATCAAGTAGATATACCCATATCTGCTCAAATCATCTGTGAAGGTGAGAAAATAACGATACCCGCCGCGAGCCTCAATATTCATTGGACCACATACATCAGTATGTATGATTTCCAACAAATCAGTTGCTCGCTCCATAGTTTCGGAGAACGGCGTTTTAGTCATCTTGCCCATGAGGCACGGTTCGTAAGTACCAAGTGATTCATAATCAAGTGATTCCAGAAGTCCATCAGTATGGAGTTTCTTCATGCGCTTTACACCAACATGACCCAAATGGCAGTGCCACAAATAAGTTGCACTATCATTATCAACTCTGCATCTTTTGGCTTCAACATTACGAATATGTGTATCACTACTATCGAGATTTAATAAAAATAGACCACTCTTTAAGGGTGCATGACCATAAAAGATATTACTCATATAAATAGAACAACCATTATTCTCTGATTTAAATGAATAACTGTCTCGCATCAAACAAGATCCAGATATAATGTTCATGCTCAACGCTGGCACCAAATAACGATTATTCAGGTCTAAAACTAATCCCGATGGTAGATGTAGAGGTAGCGTGCCAACCGCGATCACATCGACTTTGGAACCATTTCCCACGCGCATCGTCACCTCGTCCTTAGCCAATCTTCACTTAATCCGTAGTCCCTGTTTCGAGTTGCAAATATTAGCAACAGAACCAGTATCAAATACCCAGGTGCTACCACGAGCATTAGTAAGGTACACATCAATAACATGTATATCACATATACCTTTGTTCACTTTGCCATCCTTCTTATCCGCCAAATACTTGGGGCAGTTCTGCTTCCAGTGTCCAGTCTGCTTGCAGTAGAAGCACTCAGTCTCAGGCTTAGGTCCAGATTTGGGTTTCTTCTCTTGAGCAGCAACTTGTTTACTATTCTTCTTGAAGTTCCCCTTCTTCTTCCCTTTGCCCTTTTTCTTGAAACTGGTGGTCTTATTGACCATCAACACTTGATGCTCCTTCTTGATTTCTACCTCCGCAGCCTTTAGCATTGCGAAGAGCTCGGGAATAGTCTTGTCCATCCCTTGCATATTATAGTTCATCACGAAGCTCTTGTAGCTTGGTGGCAGTGATTGAAGAATTATGTCAATGACACTATCATCAGGAAGATTAACTCCCAGTTGAATCAAGTGATTATTATACCCAGACATTTTGAGTATGTGTTCACTGACATAACTATTCTCCTCCATCTTACAGCTATAGAACTTATTGGAGACTTCATATCTCTCAATCCGGGCATTTGCTTGAAATATTAACTTCAACTCCTGGAACATCTCATATGCTCGATGAAGTTCAAAACATCATTGATGACCCAGTTCCAAGCCGTAAAGCATGGCACACTGAACTA
Organism: Triticum dicoccoides; assembly: GCF_002162155.2. Classification (NCBI taxonomy): domain Eukaryota; kingdom Viridiplantae; phylum Streptophyta; class Magnoliopsida; order Poales; family Poaceae; genus Triticum; species Triticum dicoccoides. The sequence goes on along the minus strand of NC_041385.1, from coordinate 348,692,615 downwards.
TCGAGTAGTCATCAGCTTTACTCTGCCAGACGTTCTTAACATCGTTAGTTGCATCTGCAGCAGGCCTGGCACCCAGCAGTGCTTCCAGGACGTAATTCTTCTGTGCAGCAATGAGGATAATCCTCAAGTTACGGACCCAGTTCGTGTAGTTGCTACCATCATCTTTCAACTTAGCTTTCTCAAGGAACGCATTAAAATTCAACGGAACAACAGCACGAGCCATCTATCTACAACAAACATAGACAAGCAAAATACTATCAGGTACTAAGTTCATGATAAATTTAAGTTCAATTAATCATATTACTAAAGAACTCCCACTTAGACAGACATCTCTCTAGTCATCTAAGTGATCACGTGATCCAAATCAACTAAACCATGTCCGATCATCACGTGAGATGGAGTAGTTTCAATGGTGAACATCACTATGTTCATCATATCTACTATATGATTCACGTTCGACCTTTCGGTCTCCGTGTTCCGAGGCCATATTTGTATATGCTAGGCTCGTCAAGTTTAACCTGAGTATGTCGCGTGTGCAACTGTTTTGCACCCGTTGTATTTGAACGTAGAGCCTATCACACCCGATCATCACGTGGTGTCTCAGCACGAAGAACTTTCACAATTGTGCATACTCAGGGAGAACACTTCTTGATAATTAGTGAGAGATCATCTTAAAATGCTACCATCAATCAAAGCAAGATAAGATGCATAAAGGATAAACATCACATGCAATCAATATAAGTGATATGATATGGCCATCATCATCTTGTGCTTGTGATCTCCATCTCCGAAGCACCGTCATGATCACCATCGTCACCGGCACGACACCTTGATCTCCATCATAGCATCGTTGTCATTTACGCCATCTATTGCTTCTACGACTATCGCTACCGCTTAGTGATAAAGTAAAGCAATTATAGGGCGTTTGCATTTCATACAATAAAGCGACAACCATATGGCTCCTACCAGTTGCCGATAACTTCGGTTACAAAACATGATCATCTCATACAATAAAATATAGCATCACGTCTTGACCATATCACGTCACAACATGCCCTGCAAAAACAAGTTAGACGTCCTCTACTTTGTTGTTGCAAATTTTACGTGGCTGCTACGGGCTGAGCAAGAACCGTTCTTACCTACGCATCAAAACCACAACGATAGTTTGTCAAGTTAGTGTTGTTTTAACCTTCGCAAGGACCGGGCGTAGCCACACTCGGTTTAACTAAAGTTGGAGAAACAGACACCCGCTAGTCACCTGTGTGCAAAGCACGGTGGTAAAACCAGTCTCGCGTAAGCATACGCGTAATGTCGGTCCGGGCCGCTTCATCCAACAATACCGCCGAACCAAAGTATGACATGCTGGTAAGCAATATGACTTGTATCGCCCACAACTCACTTGTGTTCTACTCGTGCATATAACATCAACGCATAAAACCTAGGCTCGGATGCCACTGTTGGGGAACGTAGTAATTTCAAAATTTTCCTACGCACACGCAAGATCATGGTGATGCATAGCAACGAGAGGGGAGAGTGTTTTCCACGTACCCTCATAGACCGAAAGAGGAAGCGTTAGAACAACGCGGTTGATATAGTCGTACGTCTTCACGACCCGACCGATCAAGCACCGAAACTATGGCACCTCCGATTTCTAGCACACGTTCAGCTCAATGACGATCCCCGGACTCCGATCCAGCAGAGTGTCGGGGAAGAGTTCCGTCAGCACAACAGCGTGGTGACGATCTTGATGTTCTACCGTCGCAGGGCTTCACCTAAGCACCGCTACAATATTATCGAGGACTTTGGTGGAGGGGGGCACCGCACATGGCTAAGAGATCAAGAGATCAATTGTTGTGTCTATGGGGTGCCCCCCTCCTCCGTATATAAAAGAGTGGAGGAGAGGGGAACGGCCAAGGGGGTGGCGCGCCCTAGGGGGGAGTCCAACCCCAACCGGGAGTAGGACTCCCCCTTTTCCTATTAGGAGTAGGAGAGGGAAGGAAGAGGGGGGAGGGAAGAAGGAAAGGGGGGGGCCGGCCCCCCTCCCAATTCGGATTGGGCTTGGGGGGGCCTCCTTTTCTCCTTCTCCCCCTTTCCACTAAGGCCCAATAAGGCCCATATACCTCCCGGGGGGTTCTGATAACCTCCCGGAGATCCGGTATTGTCCCAATCTCACCCGGAACCTTTCCGGTGCCCAAATATAGTCGTCCAATATATCGATCTTTATGTCTTGACCATTTCGAGACTCCTCGTCATGTCCGTGATCACATCCGGGACTCCGAACAACCTTCGATACATCAAAACTCATAAACTCATAATAAAACTGTCAATAAAACTTTAAGCGTGCGGACCCTACGGGTTCGAGAACTATGTAGACATGACCTAGAACTGTTTCCGGTCAATAACCAATAGCGGAACCTGGATGCTCATATTGGCTCCTACATATTCTACGAAGATCTTTATCGGTCAAACCGCACAACAACATACATTGTTCCCTTTGTCATCGGTATGTTACTTGCCCGAGATTCGATCGTCGGTATCTCAATACCTAGTTCAATCTCGTTACTGGCAAGTCTCTTTACTCGTTACGTAATGCATCATTCCGTAACTAACTCTTTAGCTACATTGCTTGCAAGGCTTATAGTGATGTGCATTACCGAGAGGGCCCAGAGATACCTCTCCGACAATCGGAGTGACAAAACTTAATCTCGAAATACGCCAACTCAACATGTACCTTTGGAGACACCTGTAGAGCTCCTTTATAATCACCCAGTTATGTTGTGACGTTTGGTAGCACACAAAGTGTTCCTCCGGTAAACGGGAATTGCATAATCTCATAGTTGTAGGAACTCGTATAAGTCATGAAGAAAGCAATAGCAACATACTAAACGATCAAGTGCTAAGCTAATGGAATGGGTCAAGTCAATCACATCATTCTCCTAATGATGTGATCCCGTTAATAAAATGACAACACATGTCTATGGTTAGGAAACATAACCATCTTTGATTAATGAGCTAGTCAAGTAGAGGCATACTAGTGACGTTAAGTTTGTCTATGTATTCACACATGTATCATGTTTCCGGTTAATACAATTCTAGCATGAATAATAAACATTTATCATGATATGAGGAAATAAATAATAACTTTATTATTGCCTCTAGGGCATATTTCCTTCAGTATGGCACTTGGAGTCTGTCTAACGTTTGAACGGATAGGACATTGAGCCCCGCTCCACCATCGATGAGAGTCTTCGTGACGACCACGTTGCTGATGACGGGCGAGCAGAGCACCGGCAGTGGCTGCACACTTGAGCTGGTCTGAGGAGCTGAAGGTGAAGGCGCACTTGAGCTGGGCTTGGGGAGCGCTGCGTTTACCTCGCGCGCGAACTGCTTGAAGATGCGGTGGGAGGCCGGGGCCTGTGAGCCGCCCAGGATGCAGGCGATGGCTCGTGGCTCCTGGAAGCCCCCAGCCCCCTCGTCCTGGTGATGATCTTCGTTCCTTCTTGGTGGTGGAGGCAGTGGAGTCAAACCGGCATTGCCCTGAGGGCGCTCCTCACGAGGCTGCTCCCTCCAGGTGCCATCGCGAGGTTGGCCCTGCCAACGGTCCTCCCGAGGATGATCGCGCCACTCCTGGCGATGGTCGCGTCCGTCCCAGCGTCCTCCTCCTCGGCCACCTCTACGGCCGTAGCCTCGATCATTGCGCTCGGGGCATCGACCGAGGCGCCCGTCATGGAGGGCCCTGAGCTCCTGGAAGTCGTTGGTGTTGTGGCTGTGGACATTGTGGAAGACGCAGAGTCGGTTGCTCTTAGACGACTCGGGGTGATCGCATCCGCGCTTCATCTCTGGCTCTGCCGCGAGTACGGCCAGCCCTTTGCGCTTCACGTCCTTGGCCTTGGCCTTCTTGTCTTCTGGGTCAGCATCAGGGGGCTCGAGGAGGGAGAGGCGCCCCTCCTCAGCCCTTGCACACTTGTTCGCCATGTTGAACATCTCCAGGGTTGTGCAGAGGTCCTCATGGATGGCGAGCTCCTCCTTCATCTTGATATCACGGACGCCATCAGTGAACGCTGAGATGATGGCCTCGTCCGACACCTTGGGGATCTTGAGGTGAACGTTGTTGAAGCGATGGATATACTTCTGCAGGGTCTCTCCCGGCTGCTGCTTGATGCGACGCAGGTCACTCCCGGCCGGCGGGCGGTCATGAGTGCCTTGGAAGTTGGCGATGAAGCGGCCACGCATCTCCTCCTAGGAAGAGATCGATCTCTCGGGAAGGTTCAGGAGCCAAGAACGCACGCCATCCTTGAGGGCCATGGGGAACCAGTTCGCCATGATCTCCTCGTCGCCGATGGCCGCCTCGATGCTCAGCTCGTAGAGCTGCAGGAATTCGGCGGGGTCGGTGGTGCCGTCGTAGCGTGGGAGCAGGTCAGGCTTGAACTTGCTCGGCCAGATGACATTGCGGAGCTCCGAGGTGAATGCGCGACATCCTGTCATGGCCACTGGGGCCCGTCAAGGAGGTGGAACCTGGTCCTGGTGCGCGCGCGCCGCCTCCTTGTGTGGTGGCACGTGGGCTTGGCATGGGGACGCAGGAAGCACGCATGCCTCCCCTTGAGGTCGTTGCACCACCTGGCAGCTCACCTCCTCCCGAGCAGGCGTTGGGCGCGGCGGGTCGCGCTATGGTGCCACACGCCTTGGCTCGATGATGACGCCCTGGGCCGGAGGTGGTGGAGGAGCCCCGTGAGCCACATCGCCCGTGGCAGGCGACTGCTGAGGTAGTGAGCGGGGCGGTGCGACGGAGCCCCCGGCTGTGCTGACGAGCTCAGTGATCTGCTCGAGCCACTCCTCGTAGAAGTCGTCAACCAGGCAGTAGCGAAGCAGCTCCCGCGCCATGAGCAGAGCGGCCTGCGCGTTCGCCGGGCCGTGACGCGCGTGAGAGGATGAGACAACAACAACAGGCACACAAGGCTTACGTCCGCCTACCTTATCAGGGTAGCGCGCGCCCATAACCTTCCCTCGTTGGAGGCACAGGCGAGAGACACGGCAATAGCATTGCATTAGGGCCTTCCCATAAAGGCAAATGTGGTTGCACTGGAGAAAGAATGGTTCGGTGGCACCTGACCAACTTAATGACGTAATTTATCCCCAAAAATAGAATTGTGATAACTGATACTCCGATATCAACTATCAAACTATAATCCAAGTCTTAGCAATATCCAACAAAGTTGCTGGGTCAGTGATGGAGTGGCGGTGCGCTCGTCGCGGCGCACCGAAGGGTGCAGTGATGAAGCTTACTGCTCGTGGCCGGCAAGGCCTGTGGCGGCGCTGGCCACCGAAGACTAAGCACGACAAGCACAACCATTGCCTGCCAGAGCCGTTTGAGCCACGCGAGTGGCGACTGCGGCTCTGCGCTCGGCACGAGCTCGGTGTGCGTCGGCCATGGAGTTGTCAGAGTAACGATGGATCGATTGACGGAAGAGGAGATTCGACGCACCCCTACCTGGCGCGCCAAATGTCAGATTACGGGTTCCGCAAGCCCTTGAAAGGTTCAAACTCTGGGGTGCGTGCGGAGACCTCAACCTACCCAGCCTGCCTACTCGCGAGTCTCCTAAGCCTAGCGTGATGAGCTCGAAGAGACAAAGAGACACAACAGTTTATCCTGGTTCGGGCCACCTTGTGGTGTAATACCCTACTCCAGCATTTTGGTGGATTGCCTCGAAGGGTTGAGGATGATCTAGTATAGTGGACGAACTGGCCTCAGGAGGATAGGTGTTCTTGGGATCAAGAGAGCTGGTGAGATGGTCGGGTGAGACTGGATTCCACTCCCCCCTCTATGGTGGTGGCTAAGTCCTATTTATAGTGGCCTTGGTCCTCTTCCCAGACGTTGGCGGGAAGAGATCCCACAACAGCCGGATTTGAAAGGGGACAAGTACTACAGCTTATCCTGACAAAAGTGGTCTTCGTCTGTGAAAAGCCCCTGGTCGTGACGCTGCGGTGGGCTCGATGATGACCTCCGTCCAGCCATCCTGGTGGTCTTGGTCTTGTTGCACAAGAATGGAAACCTTTGGCTAATTCCTCGGGACTCCGTGCCTGTGGCTTGCCTCCCTTGCACCAAAGAGGAAACTGGTGCTCTGCGCCCGCTGGCACTCGCCTGGACTTGGTTGTCATGGCTCACGTCAGCTGAGCCTCGTGAGGTGCACCTTGCATAGAACTCTCCGCCCCTCGGGAGCCAGGCTGAAGAGTCTGATCCCCTCGGGGGTCTTGGCGTCGTCCGCCTTGCGAGGCTTGGCCCCTTGCTACCTCTTGAGCACTGCGTTGGATTTCCCCAAAGAGGAGAGTATGATGCAGCAAAGTAGCGTAAGTATTTCCCTCAGTTTTTGAGAACCAAGGTATCAATCCAGTAGGAGACCACGCACAAGTCCCTCGTACCTGCACAAAACGATAGCTACTCGCAACCAACGCGATTAGGGGTTGTCAATCCCTTCACGGTCACTTACGAGAGTGAGATCTGATAGAGATGATAAATAATATTTTTGGTATTTTTGATAGATAGATGCAAAGTGAAAAGTAAAAGGCAAAGTAAAAACAACGCAAGTAATAAAGCGATAGAGATTGATATGATGAGAATAGACCCGGGGGCCATAGGTTTCACTAGTGGCTTCTCTCAAGAGCATAGATATTCTACGGTGGGTGAACAAATTACTGTTGAGCAATTGACAGAATTGAGCATAATTATGAGTATATCTAGGTAATGATCATGTATATAGGCATCACGTCCGAGACAAGTAGATCGAAACGATTCTGCATCTACTACTATTACTCCACTCATCGACCGCTATCCAGCATGCATCTAGAGTATTAAGTTAAAAATAGAGTAACGCTTTAAGCAAGATGACATGATGTAGAGGGATAAATTCATGCAATGTGATAAAAAACCCATCTTGTTATCCTCGATGGCAACAATACAATACGTGCCTTGCTGCCCCTGCTGTCACTGGGAAAGGACATCGCAAGATTGAACCCAAAGCTAAGCACTTCTCCCATTGCAAGAACTACCAATCTAGTTGGCCAAACCAAAAAGGATAATTCGAAGAGACTTGCAAACATAACTCAATCATACATAAAAGAATTCAGAGAAGATTCAAATATTTTCCATAGATAAGTTGGATCATAAACCCACAATTCATCGGTCTCAACAAACACACCGCAAAAATAAGATTACATCGAATAGATCTTCACGAGAGAGGGGGAGAACATTGTATTGAGGTCCAAAAAGAGAGAAGAAGCCATCTAGCTACTAGCTACGGACCCGAAGGTCTGAAGTAAACTACTCACACTTCATCGGAGGGGCTATGGTGTTGATGTAGAAGCCCTCCATGGTGGATGCCCCCTCCGGCGGAGCTCCGGAACGTGCCCAAAATGGGATCTCGTGGATACAGAAGGTTGCGGTGGTGGAATTAGGTTTTTGGCTCCTTGTTCTGATCGTTTGGGGATACGTAGGTATATATAGGAGGAAGGAGTACGTCGGTGGAGCAACAGGGGGCCCACGAGGTAGGGGGCGCGCCTAGGGGGGCGTGCCCTCCACCCTCGTGACCGCCTCTGGCACTTCTTGGAGTAGGGTCCAAGTCTCCTGGATCACGTTCGGTGAGAAAATCACGTTCCCGAAGGTTTCATTCCGTTTGGACTCCGTTTGATATTCCGTTTCTTCGAAACACTGAAATAGGCAAAAAAAACAGCAATTTTGGGTTGGGCCTCCGGTAAATAGGTTAGTCCTAAAAATAATATAAAAGTGAAAAATAAAGCCCAATATAGTCCAAAACAGTAGATAAAGTAGCATGGAGCAATCAAAAATTATAGATACGTTGGAGACGTATCAGGCATCCCCAAGCTTAATTCATGCTCGTCCTCGAGTAGGTAAATGATAAAAAAGAATTTTTGATGCGGATTGATACTTTGGCATAATTTCAATGTAAATCTTCTTAATTCTGATATGAATATTCAGATCCGAAAGATTCAAGACAAAAGTTTAAAAAATACTTCAAGCATACTAATCAAAGCAATCATGTCTTCTCGAAATAACATGGCCAAAGAAAGTTATCCCTACAAAATCATATAGTCTGGCTATGCTCCATCTTCCCCACATAAAATATTTAAATCATGCACAACCCCGATGACAAGTGAAGCAATTGTTTCATACTTATGACATTCTCAAAACTTTTTCAATCTTCACGCAATACATGAGCGTGAGCCATGGATATAGCACTATGTGGAATAGAATGATGGTTGTGGAGAAGACAAAAAAGAGGGAAGATAGTCTCACATCAACTAGGCATATCAACGGACTATGGAGATGCCCATCAATAGATATCAATGTGAGTGAGCAGGAATTGCCATGCAACGGATGCACTAGAGCTATAAGTATATGAAATCTCTACAAAAGAAACTAAGTGGGTGTGCATCCAACTCGCTTGCTCACGAAGACCTAGGGCATTTTGAGGAAGCCCATCATTGGAATATACAAGCCAAGTTCTATAATGAAAAATTCCCACTAGTATATGAAAGTGACAAAATGAGAGACTCTCTTATCATGAAGATCTTGGTGCTACTTTGAAGCACAAGTGTGGTAAAAGGATAGTAGCATTGTCCCTTCTCTCTTTTTCTCTCATTTTTTTATTTTGGCCTTTCTCTTTTTTTTGGCCTCTTTTTTTTTTCATCTAGAGTCTCATCCCGACTTATGGGGGAATCATAGTCTCCATCATCCTTTCCTCACTTGGGACAATGCTCTAATAATGATGATCATCACACTTTTATTTTTCTTACAACTCAACAATTACAACTCGATACTTAGAACAAAGTATGACTCTATATGAATGCCTCCGGCGGTGTACCAGGATATGCAATGAATCATGAGTGACATGTATGAAAGAATTGTGAACGGTGGCCTTGCCACAAATACGATGTCAACTACATGATCATGCTAGCAATATGACAATGATGGAGCGTGTCATAATAAATGGAACGGTGGAAAGTTGCATGGCAATATATCTCGGAATGGCTATGGAAATGCCATGATAGGTAGGTATGGTGGTTGTTTTGAGGAAGGTATATGGTGGGTGTATGATACCGGCAAAAAGTGCGCGGTATTAGAGAGGCTAGCAAAGGTGGAAGGATGGGAAAAAGTGCGTATAATCCATGGACTCAACATTAGTCATAAAGAACTCATATACTTGTTGCAAAAATCTAGAAGTTATCAAAGCAAAGTATTATGCGCATGCTCCTAGGGGGATAGATTGGTAGGAAAAGACCATCACTCGTCCCCGACCGCCACTCATAAGGAAGACAATCAATAAATAAATCATGATCCGGGTTCATCACATAACGGTTCACCATACGTGCATGCTACGGGAATCACAAACTTCAACACAAGTATTCTTTGAATTCACAACTACTTAACTAGCATGACTCTAATATCACCATCTTCATATCTCAAAATAATTATCAAGCATCAAACTTATCTTAGTATTCAATGCACTCAAAAGAAAGTTTCACATATCTTGAACACCAAGTATATTAACATTAAGCGAATTACCATGCTATTAACGACTCTCAAAATAATCTAAGTGAAGCATGAGAGATCAAATAGTTTCTTTAAAACAAATCCACCACCGTGCTCTAAAAGATATAAGTGAAGCACTAGAGCAAAAAAATTCATGCTCAAAAGATATAAGTGAAGCACTATGAGCAAAACTATTAAACTCAAAAGATATAAGTGAAGCACATAGAGTATTCTAACAAATTCCAATTCATGTATGGCTCTCTCAAAAGGTGTGTATATCAAGGATGATTATGGTAAACTAACAAGCAAAGACGCAAATAATACAAGACGCTCCAAGCAAAACACATATCATGTGGTGAATAAAAATATAGCTCCAAGTAAATTACCGATGGAAGTGGATGAAAGAGGGGATGCCTTCTGGGGCATCCCCAAGCTTTGACTTTTTGGTGTCCTTGGATTATCTTGGGGGTTCCATGGGCATCCCCAAGCTTAGGCTCTTGCCACTACTTGTTCCATGATCCATCAAAAGAATTCACCCAAAACTTGAAAACTTCACAACACAAAACTCAACAGAAATCTCGTGAGCTCCATTAGAGAAAGAAAACAAAGAACTACTTAAGTTACTGTAATGAACTCATTCTTTATTTATATTGGTGTTAAATCTACTGTATTCCAACTTCTCTATGGATTATAAACTATTTTACTAGCCATAGATTCATCAAAATAAGCAAACAACACCCGTAAAACAGAATCTGTCAAAAACAGAACAGTCTGAAGCAATCTGTAACTAATGCAAACTTCTGGAACTCTAAATATTCTACCAAAATAGGAAGTCTTGGAAAATTTGCTTACTGAACATCAGCAAAAAGAATCAACGCAAAATCACGTTCCTGTGATTTAACAAAATTATATTCGTGCGTGCAAAGTTTCTGTTTTTCAGCAGAATCAAATCAACTATCATCGTAGGTTATCCTATAGGTTCTACTTGGCACAAACACTAATTAAAAGATAAAACCACATTCAAAGAGAGGCTAGATGGATTATTTATTCCTAAACAGAAGCAAAAACAAAAAACAAAAATAAAATTGGGTTGCCTGCCAACAAGCGTTATCGTTTAACGCCCCTAGCTAGGCATAAAAGTAAGGATAGATCTAGGTATTGCCATCTTTGGTAGGCAATCCATAAGTGGCTCTCATAATAGATTCATATGGTAATTTTATTTTCTTTCTAGGGAAGTGTTCCATGCCCTTCTTTTAAGGGACATTGGAATCGAATATTCCCTTCCTTCATATCAATAATTGCACCAATCGTTCTAAGGAAAGGTCTACCAAGAATAATAGGACATGAAGGATTGCAATCTATATCAAGAACGATAAAATCTACAAGCACATAATTCCTATTTGTAACAATAAGAACATCATTAATTCTTCCCATATGATTTTTAATAGTGGAATCCACAAGATGCAAGTTTAGAGAGCAATCATCAAAATCACGGAAATCTAGCAAATCACATAAAGTTTTGGGAATAGTAGAGACACTAGCACCCAAATCACACAAAGCATGAAACTCATAATCTTTAATTTTAATTTTAATAGTAGGTTCCCACTCATCATAGAGTTTTCTAGGGATAGAAACTTTCAACTCAAGTTTTTCTTCATAAGATTGCATCAAGGCATCAACAATGTGTTCGGTAAAGGCCTTATTTTGACTATAAGCATGAGGAGAATCTAGCACGGATTGCAACAAGGAAATACAACCAATTAAAGAGCAATTTTCATAATTAAATTCCTTGACATCCAAAATAGTGGGTTTAGCAACATCTAGAATTTTTATTTATTTCAATCCCACTTTCATCAAATTCATCATCAAGATCTAGAAACTCTGAATTCTTAGAACGCCTTCTAGGTAAAGGAAGATCATATTCAGTTTCATCAAGATTCATATTGCAACAAAGATTCTATAGGGGACACATCAATAACTTTTAGATCTTCGTCTTGATTTTCATAGGAATTGGAAGAACACGCTTTAATAAAGGCATCTTTGGAAGCACGCATCCTAGCGGTTCTTTCCTTGCACTCATCAATGGAAATTATCATGGCTTTGAGAGACTCATTGATATCATGCTTAGGAGGAATAGATCTAAGCTTTAAAGAATCAATTTCAAGAGAAATTCTATCAACGTTCCTAGCCAAATCATCAACTTTAAGCAATTTATCTTCAAGCAAAGCATTAGAATTCTTTTGTGAATTCATAAACTCTTTAACACTACTCTCAAATTCAGAGGGCATCTTATTAAAATTTCCGTAAGAGTTGTTGTAAGAATTTACATAATTATTAGAAGGATTACTAGGATAAGGCCTAGGATTAAAATTCCCTCTATACGCGTTGTTTCCAAAACTATTCCTACCAACAAAATTCACATCCATAGATTCATTATTATTCTCAAGCAAAGTAGACAAAGGCATATCATTGGGATCAAGAGGAGTATTTTTAGGAGCAAACATCTTCATAAGTTCATCCATCTTTTCACTCAAAACATTGATTTCTTCTATAGCATGCACTTTTTTACTAGAAGATCTTTCGGTGTGCCATTGAGAATAATTAGCCATAATATCATCAAGTAATTTTGTGGCATCTCCTAACGTAATTTCTATAAACGTGCCTCCCGTGACCGAATCTAAAAGATTTCTAGAAGCAAAATTCAATCCGGCATAAAAATTTTGTATGATCATCCATAAATTCAAACCATGAGTAGGGCAATTGCGAAGCATCAATTTCATTCTTTCCCAAGATTGGGCAACATGCTCATGATCAAGTTGTTTAAAACTCATGATATCGTTCCTAAGAGTGATGATCTTAGCGGGAGGAAAACACTTAGAGATAAAAGCATCTTTGCACTTGTTCCAAGAATCAATACTATTTTTAGGCAAAGATGAAAACCAAACTTTAGCACGATCTCTAAGCAAAAACGGAAATAACTTCAACTTGACAATATTGTTATCCGTATCTTTCTTCTTTTGCATATCACACAAATCAACAAAATTATTTAGATGAGTAGCGACATCTTCACTAGGAAGGCCGGCGAATTGATCTTCCATAACAAGATTCAGCAAAGCGGTATTGATTTCACAAGACTCATCATTATTAAGAGGAGCAATCGGAGTACTAAGGAAATCATTATTATTGGTATTCGAGAAGTCACACAATTTGGTATTATCTTGCGCCATGGCAACAAGTAATCCAACACACAAGCAAACAGAAAGGCAACGAGAAAAGGCAAATGGGAAAAAGAGGAGGAGATTGGGAAAGAGAGGGCGAATAAAATGGCAAGGGTGAAGTGGGGGAGAGGAAAACGAGAGGCAAATGGCAAATAATGTAATGCGAGAGATAGGGATTGTGATGGGTACTTGGTATAGTTGACTTGCTTGAGTGAGCCTCCCCGGCAACGGCGCCAAAAAATCTTCTTGCTACCTCTTGAGCATTGCGTTGGATTTCCCCGAAGAGGAGAGGATGATGCAACAAAGTAGCGTAAGTATTTCCCTCAGTTTTTGAGAACCAAGGTATCAATCCAGTAGGAGACCACACACAAGTCCCTCGTACCTGCACAAAACGATAGCTACTCGCAACCAACGCGATTAGGGGTTGTCAATCCCTTCACGGTCACTTACGAGAGTGAGATCTGATAGAGATGATAAATAATATTTTTGGTATTTTTGATAGATAGATGCAAAGTGAAAAGTAAAAGGCAAAGTAAAAACAAAGCAAGTAATAAAGCGATAGAGATTGATATGATGAGAATAGACCCGGGGGCCATAGGTTTCACTAGTGGCTTCTCTCAAGAGCATAGATATTCTACGGTGGGTGAACAAATTACTATTGAGCAATTGACAGAATTGAGCATAATTATGAGTATATATAGGTAATGATCATGTATATAGGCATCACGTCCGAGATAAGTAGATCAAAACGATTCTGCATCTACTACTATTACTCCACTCATCGACCGCTATCTAGCATGCATCTAGAGTATTAAGTTAAAAACAGAGTAACGCTTTAAGCAAGATGACATGATGTAGAGGGATACATTCATGCAATATGGTAAAAACCACATCTTGTTATCCTCGATGGCAACAATACAATACGTGCCTTGCTGCCCCTGCTGTCACTGGTAAAGGACACCGCAAGATTGAACCCAAAGCTAAGCACTTCTCCCATTACAAGAACTACCAATCTAGTTGGCCAAACCAAAAGGATAATTCGAAGAGACTTGCAAACGTAACTCAATCATACATAAAAGAATTCAGAGAAGATTCAAATATTTTCCATAGATAAGTTGGATCATAAACCCACAATTCATCGGTCTCAACAAACACACCGCAAAAATAAGATTACATCGAATAGATCTCCACGAGAGAGGGGGAGAACACTGTATTGAGATCCAAAAAGAGAGAAGAAGCCATCTAGCTACTAGCTATGGACCCGAAGGTCTGAAGTAAACTACTCACAATTCATCGGAGGGGCTATGGTGTTGATGTAGAAGCCCTCCATGGTGGATGCCCCCTCCGGCGGAGCTCCGGAACAGGCCCCAAGATGGGATCTCGTGGATACAGAAGGTTGCGGCGGTGGAATTAGGTTTTTGGCTCCTTGTTCTGATCGTTTGGGGATACATAGGTATATATAGGAGGAAGGAGTACGTCGGTGGAGCAACAGGGGGCCCACGAGGTAGGGGGCGCGCCTAGGGGGGCGTGCCCTCCACCCTCGTGACCGCCTCTGGCACTTCTTGGAGTAGGGTCCAAGTCTCCTGGATCATGTTCGGTGAGAAAATCACGTTCCCGAAGGTTTCATTCCGTTTGGACTCCCTTTGATATTCTGTTTCTTCGAAACACTGAAATAGGCAAAAAACAGCAATTCTGGGCTGGGCCTCCGGTTAATAGGTTAGTCCCAAAAATAACATAAAAGTGAAAAATAAAGCCCAATATAGTCCAAAACAGTAGATAAAGTAGCATGGAGCAATCAAAAATTATAGATACGTTGGAGACGTATCACCCCTCGTGAGGGTCTTGAGCTGTTGATGGCGAAGTTGGGCCGTATCAGGCCGTCGATGGAGCCACGCGGTAGGCCGTAGGTAGGCAAGTCTGGATATCCCCATATCCAGAACACCGACAACGACGCCTCTAGCATGTCTCAGGCCTGCGCATTGTGCCCCAGGACTCCAACCCAACTTGGGAAGGGTCATTCATATGGCGCATGTTACGGATCAATTGACTGATTTCTCAGGAAATCAGTTGGGTCAATGACCGTCGGATTTTGATGATCTGCATGCAGTATGGTCATTGGATTTGGTCAATGTACAACGACGTCCTGCTTCGTTCCTCATGCAGTCGCAGCGCATGAGCACGGAGGAAGCGTCACCGCACAACACAACGAGCACCCGCCTCGCCGCATGCATTGCCAGAGCCACGCCAGCCACAACATCGTCAAAGCTTCATTGGAGCATTGTTGCCGTGACTCACCACGACAATGCCGTCCTCGCAGCACTGCCGTTGAAGCACCAACCAAGACATGGTCGGCACTTCAATGCAACATCGTCGCCTCGACTCATCACGCCCACAATAGCGCCCTCCTCGCAGCACAGTCAGCAAAGCTTCGTCCACGACATGGTCTATGCTTCAGTGCAGCGTCACCGCCTCGACTCGCCGAGCCCCGCAGGAGTGCCCTTCTCGCAGCATTGCCGGCATAGCGCCGACCACGACATGGTCAATGCTTCAATGCAGCATCGTCGCCGCCTCGACTCGTCGCGCTCTCGGAGCAGCGCGGCCGGTGCTTCAATGCAGCTTCACCGCGTCCTCCGAGCAGCGCTGCCGGCGTAGCGTAGGCCATGATATGGTCGATGCTTCAATGTAGCATTGCCACTGCCTCGACTCGTCATGCTCTCGGAGAAGCGCGGACGACACTTCAATGCAGCTTCATCGCGTCCTGCGAGCAGCACTGCCGGCGAAGTGTCGGCCACAACACGGTCGACGCTTCAATGCAGCGTCGCCGCCTTGACTCGTCGCGCCTTTGGAACAGCCTGCCAGTGAAGTGCTGGCAACAACACGGTTGAATGCTTCAATGCAGCGTCGCCGCCTTGACTTGCCATGCCACCAACACCGAAGTATGCGCAGCACCGTCAACGCTAACGACCGCTGCATGGAAGCACCGATGCCCCTGCAGCGTCACACACTGTTCAACTTGCAACAGTGACGAGTGGGTGTGATAGAGGCAAAGGTGTCCCGCTTTCGATGAGATGATGGATATCGCTTTGGTGAAAGTCGACTTTAACGATCCGACTACGAACGTGCGAGGACGTCGCGCCTTAGCAATCGCTAAACCAACTCCGAGAGGTTATTCACCACGCCGGAGCACGATCAACCTGACCACGAGGGACTGTTTCCTGCGAGAAAACGAAGAACAAGCAAGAAACTGAGATTGCAATCTGGATATTGCAAATATAAGATGAAAGCTTTATTGATCAACGTGGGGTTCTGTGACGCCTTTGTCTGGTCGTTGAACACAAATGAAGTACGCGAAGTTGAAGCTATGGCGAACTTTTAATCTAAACAAAACCCAAAGTCTAAACGACACCCTAAGGGCTGTATATATGGAGGACAAGGGGGGAATTTCGTGGCCCTTGGGGAAGGGGTCCGAAACCAACCCTATCTCTTGTTTCCCTACACATGCGGACTCTAAAAATAGCCTATACTCAAGTATTTTAAAAATACATGGGCCTGGCCCAATAATAAGGTGACGCGGCACCTAGAATAGCCTCTGGACGAATTTTATGAAGTGGCATCTTGTATATTTCGTCCAAGGCTTCATGCACTCATTATGGTGGCTTCAACGTCCTGAAATCATCACTTGTAACTCCATTCTTATTCCCCTTGCGCATGCCATCATCTCCATGCTTGTTCTTGCTCCAATGTTCATCCTTCTCCAAGCTAAGCCCTTCATTTGTAAGCAAAACAAATGTATCCAATTTAGGCAGCATCATATTCTCATGAACATTAGAATCATTACCAAGAAACGAAAGTACTTGGTAATTTAATTGGCGTGCGCGTGCTCTAGTAATTGGTCCAGTATGTATAGCAGCAGGGGTTGTGGGTGTAACAATGGTATTGATGTCCTCATCATCCTCCCCTTCTTGAAATAAAGTCGTCCTCGACGGAAGCTCATCTTCCTCACCAAAATAAGGCTTCAAATCTGCAATGTTAAAAGCGGGACTAACCCCAAAATCTGCAGGTAGCTCAAGTTTATATGCATTATCATTTGTTTTCTCTAAAACCTTAAAAGGACCATCAGCACGTGGCATAGCTTTTATTTGCGCAAATCAGGAAATCTATCCTTACTCAAATGTAACCAAACAAGATCTCCAGGTGCAAACACAACATGTTTTCTACCCTTATCTCCAGCAAGTTTATATTTAGCATTCATACGCTCAATGTTTTCCTTAGTTAACTCAAGCATTTTTAAAATCAATTCAGCACGCTGTTTAGCATCAAAATTAACCTTCTCCAAAGATGGAAGAGGCAACAAATCAATAGGTGCACGAGGTAGGAAACCATACACAATTTCAAAAGGGCACATCTTAGTTTGTCCATCAGTTTGGGGGTGACAAGTAGTACTAAAAAGCAGTTTAGTCCCCAACTTAGCCCATAAACATCTCCAAAAGTGGCTAAGAAATTTAGTATCACGATCTGAAACAATAGTATTTGGCACACCATGCAAGCGAATAATTTCACAAAAGAACAAATCAGCAACATTAACAGTATCTATGACATGGTATAAAGTGTGCCATTTTCGAGAATCTATCCACGACAACAAATATGCTATCCTTCCCCTTCTTTGTTCGAGGTAAACCTAAAACAAAGCCCATAGATATATCCTCCCAAGGAACACTAGATACAGGCAAAGGCATATATAAGCCATGAGGATTGAGTCGTGACTTAGCTTTTTGACATGTAGTGCAGCGAGCAACAAAGTGCTCAACATCCCGTCTCATCTTTGACCAAAAAAATGTGTAGCAAGTACGTCCTCCGTCTTCTTCACGCCAAAGTGTCCCATTAATACTCCTCCATGCGCCTCCTGCAACAATAAAAGACGAACGGAGCTAGCTGGAATGCATAGCTTCTTAGCACGGAACAAAAATCCATCATTAATGACGAACTTGTTCCATGTTCTTCCTTCTTTATAATTTTGCAATACATCTTTAAAATCAGCATCATGCACATATTGATCTTTGATGGTCTCCAAACCAAATATTTTGAAGTCAAGTTGTGAAAGCATAGTATAACGACGAGACAATGCATCAGCATTAACATTTTCTTTACCCTTCTTGTGTTTAATGACATAAGGGAAAGTCTCAATGAATTCAACCCATTTAGCATGTCTACGATTCAGTTTAGCTTGACTTTTAATATATTTCAAAGATTCATGATCAGAATGTATAACAAATTCTTTGGGCCATAAATAATGCTACCATGTTTCTAAAGTCCGAACAAGAGCATATAATTCTTTATCATAAGTAGAATAATTCAGACTAGGCCCACTCAATTTTTCAGAAAAGTATGCAACAGGTTTGCCATCTTGTAATAGCACACATCCTAATCCAATTCCACTAGCATCACATTCAAGCTCAAATGTCTTATTAAAATCAGGAAGTTGGAGTAAAGGAGCATGTGTCAACTTATCTTTCAACACCGTGAAGGCTTCTTCCTATGCGGTACCCCAAACAAAAGGCACATCCTTCTTTGTAAGCTCATTGAGAGGTGCAGCAATGGTGCTAAAATCTCTCACAAAACGCCTATAGAATCCAGCGAGGCCAAGAAAACTCCTCACTTGCGTGACCGTTTTGGGCTGCGGCCAACTCTCAATAGCTTCAATCTTGGCTTTATCAACTTCAATTCCCTGTGGAGTAACAACATAACCAAGAAAAGACACTCGGTCGGTGCAAAAGGTGCACTTCCCAAGGTTACCAAACAAACGTGCATCATGTAGAGCAATAAAAACAACACGTAAATGTTTCAAATGTTCCTCCAAAGATCTGCTATAAATCAATATGTCATCAAAGTAAACCACCAAAAACCGTCCAATGAAAGCGAGTAAAACTTTGTTCATTAGTCTCATGAAAGTATTAGGTGCATTAGTTAACCCAAAAGGCATGACTAACCACTCATATAATCCAAACTTAGTTTTAAATGTTGTTTTCCATTCATCCCCCAATTTCATACGAATTTGATGGTATCCACTACGCAAATCAACTTTGGAGAATATTGTAGAGCCACTCAATTCATCAAGCATATCATCTAGCCTAGGAATAGGATGACGATAACGAATAGTAATATTATTAATGCCTCTACAATCAACACACATACGCGATGTACCATCCTTTTTCGGCACTAGAATAATAGAAACATCACAAGGACTAAGGGATTCGCGTATATAACCTTTGTCGAGAAGCTCTTGTACTTGACGCATAATCTCCTTCGTCTCCTCTGGATTGGTACGGTATGGCGCACGGTTTGACAGTGAAGCACTGGGAATTAAGTCAATCTGATGCTCAATCCCTCGAATAGGCGGTAATCCCGGTGGCACGTCTTGTGGAAAGACGTCAGCGAACTCCTGCAAAATGTTAGTGACAACATGAGGCAAAGAGGAAGGCACGTCCTCGAATGAAAATAATGCCTCTTTGCACACAAAAGCTTAGCAAACAGATTTGCTGAAATCTAGCTCAGCAATGTTAGATTTGGTGGCAAATAAACATGCAATTTTTAATTTAATCTCAGAAGCAACACTAGATGGTTTATTATTAGGCTTCATTTGTTGCTCAAATTCTTTTGCCACAATCTGATTTTCACTCTTATTCTTGTTTTGTTTTGCTTTATTAGCTCTATTAATATCATCTTTCAGAATGGAATCAGGAGTCATAGGAAGCAAAGTAATATTTTTATCCTTATGAACAAGAGTATACTGATTGTTTCTATCATGGTGTATAGAATTTTTATCAAATTCCCATGGTCGACCAAGTAATAAGGAACATGCTTGCATAGGTACCACATCACAATCAACATAATCAGCATATGTAGAGATACTAAAATGCACACGAACAGTACGTGTTACCTTAACCTTGCCGCTGTTGTTGAACCATTGGATGTAGTAAGGATGTGGATGTGGTCTTGTGGTGAGAGATAGCTTCTCCACCATCTCCATGCTAGCCAAGTTGTTGCAGCTCCTTCCGTCTATGATGACGCGCACAGAACGTTCCTTCACAACTCCCTTTGTATGGAACAAATTGTGCCTATGATTTTGCTCAGCTTGTGTGACCTACACACTCAAAACACGTTGAGCAACTAAACATTCATACATGTCAGCGTCTTCAGTAGCCATGTATTGCGTCTCATGATCAGAATCATCTCCACCGTGTTCTTCACGTGTAATAAGAGCCAAAGTCTCCTCATCATAGTCACTAGCGAACTCATACCCACCATTCTTAATAGCAATCATCACACGCTGAGATTTGCATTCTCGCGCATAATGTCCTCTTCCCTTACAATGACGACAAATAATATCACTTGTGCGCCATGTTGATGCCATGGACGAAGAAGAGCTCTGTGCAGGCCCGGCAAGTGTGCTCTTGGCAGATAGTGGTGGTTGTGCCTGCTTTCTTGTATCACGGCTGGAGGTGGCACCTGATGGAGGTGCTGGTGCAGTGGAAGTAGAGGATGCACGCGGTGTTCATGTTGAGGTCGACCTGCAGAAAAGTTAGTTCGCGCCAATGCTTATCGATCCTGCACTTCACGTTCAGCTTTACAAGCAAGATGGAATAAACAAGTGATATTAGTATACTCCTTATACTCTAGAATGGTTTGAATCTCCTTATTTAATCCACCCATAAAACGTGCAGGCATAGCTTCATTCTCCTCAACAATACCACATCTAATCATGCCAGTTTGTAATTCCTGATAATATTCTTCTACAGAATTTTTCCCTTGTCTTAAACGCTGTAATTTTTGAAGCAATTCACGTTGATAATATGGTGGAACCCAACGAGTATGCATAGCAGTTTTCAAAGCAGCCCAAGTAGTTGGAATAGGATATAATCTACAATGTTCAGACCACCATACACATGCAAAACTAGTGAAAGCACAAACAGCAGCAGCAACTCGTCTCTCCTCGGGATATTTTAAACATGTAAAACGTTGTTCAGTTTCTAACTCCCAAGTAAGATATATATCAGGAACATATCTATCCTGAAATGGTGGAATATTCAATTTTAGTTTAGGAATATGGTCATTATCTTGTACCTGAGGTGGTGGTGCAGGCCTACCGTTGCGAATATATACCTGAGGTCGACCTGCTGGTGGTGGTGCTGGTGGCTGCACGTAATTATGATTTTGATCAACCTCATCCTCGTAATAGTCCTCCACCTCTGCAGTAGCAGGAGGAGCTACAGAAGCACCAACAGCAGTAGCAGCGGCACCAGAATTTTGTCCTAGCTCAATAGGAACACGCTGTGCTCGCCCTACTGTATCGCGGCGTGGAACTGGTTGTGGGAGACATTTGAGTAATTCATCGAACTTGGCGTCCAACTTGGTGTCAATTGTCTTCTCAATGTCATCCATCCTCTCCAATGCCTTTCCAAAGCTGACCATCACGTCTTCCACCTGTTGACCCAACATTTGATGAAACTTATCACGAAGCTCCTTGTTCATCATGTTCTCCGAGTCAATCTCGTCGGCTTGTGTTCCTGCCATAGTTAGCAGCAATAGAAACAAACAAGAATATGATCCTACAAACTACTGGAATATGGTGGTGGTGGGGTGTCACAAATCCGTCAAGCGAATCTCAAATTCTTACCAGTTCTTACCCAACAGCAGGTGGTGGTTGGCAATCGTTCTAGTCAAAACTCTCAAAGCTTGGATAGAGCGATTACCAGGGAGAGTCAAACGCACGAGTAGATGTATGTGGAGCTGGGAAGGCTTATAATATGGTAGCCAAAAGGGTTAGCAATAATCAATTCAGAGATGCAAAGTTGAATAAACGCTCAAAGACGGTACTGTGCTGGTCCTAGGCTAGACCGTGCTAGAGACGCGAGCCTAGAACACTAACAAAATCACGACGCTGCACGTAAACAAGGGAGGACCACACTCTGATTTTTTTTTCTCTTTTTTTCACTTTTTTTGCACTTTTTTCCTCTTTTTTTTGCTCCGCAACAATTTTTTTCGAAAAAGTCTACAAATGGTCTAGAAACTGCCTAGCTAGAATTTTCCAGACTTAGTTTTTTTTTAAACTGGAGTCATTTTTCTACTACGGGTAACACGAAAGTTCGGGAGTCCTTCTCTGTGACGACTCGAAGTATGGCATGATCTGGAAGTCAAAAACAAAGCAACAAATACTGGACTCGGACTATAACTGATGGCGGATATGAATCTGGTGGAAACTCGGACTGGTGGCAGAGATATGTAGGACGGTGGAACACGGACTGGTGGCAAATCTGTGATGGAGGTGGACTCGGATTATCATGATGGCGGTGGATATGTGGTATATGGTTGCGGTGATGATGATGGTGGTAGATGGCATCGGTGATGACGATGGTGGTATATGGCAGCGGTGATGACGATGGTGGTATATGGCAGCGGTGATGATGATGATGCGGCGGCGGCGTGACAACTTGTGAACAGAACTCGAAACTCTAAAGGACTAGACACTAAGACCATCAACTAGACGCGACGATGCAACCGCAAATTCAACAACGCAAATACAGAAAAGATTATGCAATGGCTCAGACTGGTGCGGATATGATGAACTAACCCTAATTTTTTTGTGGCTTTTTCGTGGACTATAGGTATGAAGAACAGACTCGATCTAGACTACGAAAAACTGTAAAATCTCACCGAGCAACCTGGAAATCTGATACCACTTGATAGAGGCAAAGGTGTCCCGTCTTTCGATGAGATGATGGATATCGCTTTGGTGGAAGTCGACTTTGACGATCCGACTACGAACGTGCGAGGACGTCGCGCCTTAGCAATCGCTAAACCAACTCCGAAAGGTTATTGACCACGCCGGAGCACGATCAACCTGACCACGAGGGTCTGTTTCCTGCGAGCAAACGAAGAACAAGCAAGAAACTGAGATTGCAATCTGGATATTGCGAATATAAAATGAAAGCTTTATTGATCAAGGTGGGGTTCTATGACGCCTTTGTCTGGTCGTTGAACACAAACGAAGTACGCGAAGTTGCAGCTATGGCGAACTTTTAATCTAAACAAAACCCAAAGTCTAAACGACGCCCTAAGGGCTGTATATATGGAGGAAGAGGGGGGAATTTCGTGGCCCTTGGGGAAGGGGTCCGAAACCAACCCCATCTCTTGTTTCCCCACACATACAGACTCTAAAAACAACTTATACTCAAGTATTTCGTAAATACATGGGCCTGGCCCAATAATAAGGTGACGCAGTACCTAGAATAGTCTCTGGACGAAATTTATGAAGTGACATCTTGTATATTTCGTCCAAGGCTTCATGCACTCATTATGGTGGCTTCAACATCCTGAAATCATCACTTGTAACTCGTTCTTGTTCCCCTTGCGCATGCCATCATCTCCATGCTTGTTCTTGCTCCAATGTTTATCCTTTTCCAAGCTAAGCCCTTCATTTGTAAGCAAAACAAATATATCCAATTTAGCCAGCATCATATTCTCATGAACATTAGAATCATTATCAAGAAACGAAAGTACCTGGTAATTTAATTGACGTGCGCGAGCTCTAGTAATTGGTCCAGTATGTATAGCAGCAGGGGCTGTGGGTGTAACAATGGTATTGATGTCCTCATCAGGGTGCATCGCAGCACCGCGCAACCGTCTACGGGTGCTACATCCCATCACCAAGGCTTTTCTGCAGCGTTGAGGGTGTTGCATCGCATTGTGATGTGCTGTGTCACAACACGGCCGGCGGGTTTGCGTTGTCGATTGGAGCAGGCATGGCTTGGCCAGTCACGCTCATGGAAGAAAGTAGTAGAGACCAACGAGAGGTTAGAGACGAATAGAGACGCAGATGGCTCACGTGCTCACATGGAAGGGAAGGAGCTAAGGCCCTTCCCAGTGCTTTACGGTGTACAAGTGCTAAGGATGCTACGTAGACAAAAAAATGATGTGACAAAACAATTAAAGAGAGAGAGGATTATGGTAACCCCAACAAGAACCAATACATGAAGGAATTTTATTACTAAACAATTAAATAAAGAAGACTTAGCTACAAAACCTAAGCACCGATGCATTGGGGCCGTAAGTTGCTAAGTATTTTAATGCATTTAGCATCCCACTTTAGCACTAATGCATCGGAAGAGGTCTAAAGATTACGGTGTGTGGGACCTGATGGAAAGTGTGCTTGCAGCCACTTGACACGAGTGCGCGCGAGAGACACGAGCACCAGACGATCCAGCTGTATCGGACGCCTCGCGACGCAGCTGATGCCAGTAAGAAATCAGCCGGTTGATTTTAGTACTTTTCCCATTTATATACAAATAATCCCCATATCCCCATCGGTTGCTTTCACCCGTAAGCCCTTCCCGGATAACAAAAAGTGGAAGGTGAAGCAGCCATGGCGACCATCACGGCGCCTCCCTGCTCCCCCTCTCCATCGTGTATGTTCCTCACCCGCAGCTATTGCTGCTCGAGGTCGGCGCCAAGAGCGGCCATCCGCTCATCTGCTGTGGCGGCGGCCCGGCAGACGCTCTCCTCCGGATGGGACCTGTCCGGGCTGTCGGGAGCGCGACCGGCAGCTGGAAAAGCCCGTCTCGAGGAGTTGGACACCAGCAACATGCTTCTCCGCCAGCGAATCATCTTTCTCGGCTCCCCGGTTAGCTTCCTTCTTTACTTCTTGCCCAAGTCCCACTTTCTGGTATGTGGTTCTTGCATTCCAGGTCAAGTTTCTCGTGATAAATGCTTAAAAGCAGGAAATTCCATGTGTTTTGAAGTAATTTTTTTAGGTAGAGAGATCCTCTAGCCTTTCCCCATAAAATAAATCTTGTGTTTAATAAGTCAAGATAAATAGAATGATTGCTGGAAATCATTTCAACCTGAACATACACAGTAGGTTTGATTCATTTATGCATTCTAACATTTTACCTTGGGGATTCTGCCATTTTATGTGCATATGGTAGAAGTTCATCACATGTCTACGTTGTGTGACCTTTATTGGCTGTCGTCATGGTTATTCCAGTTGTTGTAATCATCATTAGTTCTTTCTAATAGGCATCAAAATGGTAAATGGAATATATTTTTGTATTTTTTGCTGCACTGTGGACAAGCTTTGTCCAGCATAAGTCATGTGATCATATGAGTGATGTTTATTGATGGATTAGATGTTACCTTGTTGCACCATATGCAACACATTACATGCTTGCAATAATTTTGAGTCACCTGTTACCA
This sequence comes from Triticum dicoccoides, assembly GCF_002162155.2. Classification (NCBI taxonomy): domain Eukaryota; kingdom Viridiplantae; phylum Streptophyta; class Magnoliopsida; order Poales; family Poaceae; genus Triticum; species Triticum dicoccoides. Next base: position 348,667,604 of record NC_041385.1, on the reverse strand, counting down.
TTGTTGTCAACTGATGATAATTGGGAAATCTAATATAAACAGGGGTTATTTCCTTGGGGTTATTCTTTTTTGTGTACATCCTTTCCCCTTTTCATCTTTCTTACCACAAACAGATCTGAAATAGAACTACTTATTTGAGGATGATTATCACATATCTGGTCCAATTCCACGGTTGGTTTAAATAGCATACCCACGGTAGAATAATTTTTAGTTGGAACACGCCACTACCATGATAGGACATGGGACATGTGTTCTTGATATTACGGAGTGGGATGGTATCAAAAGTCAAAGCTAATAATACCACCATTCAATTTGGTCTCAGTTATCAAATTATGCTTGGTCTGCAAGCTATTGTTTCCTGTGCACATGTTAAAACTTAAAGTACTTATGTCAACCCCCTAAAATGGAGTTTAAACCCGATATTTATGCATCTGTTTCTTTGAATGCCCTGTGCTGATTGCTGAGCAGGTGGATGATTTGACTGCGGATCTTATCACCAGTCAACTCTTACTGTTGGATGCAAAGGACCACACAAAGGATATCAAGTTGTTTATTAATTCACCTGGAGGCTCCATTACTGCAGGTTGGTACTCTTAATCTTACTGTAAAAACTATTCCTAGCACTATTTGTTGAAAATAATTTAACAACATTTCAATTTTAATGATCTTGTCATGTAAAAATTTCAAACTTTTCATATCAAATTTGGATTTTTTGAGGTAAAGGTTGGCTCGTTCATTCAGATAAAAGATTCAGAGAGTACAATATCCTGAATACAACTAGGAATACACTGCCAGTAAATCGAATAAGCACTCACTCAATCAAATTTGGATATTTGATGCATACGATGTAATAGTTTGTCTCTTTCTTGATTTGGTTGTGGGTCGTTGTCACTTGATGACGTCAGAATTTACAAGGGATAGGGCATGCTAACTGGATCATAATTTTGTGAGACTAGAAAAAACCGACATCTTATATCTAATTGGAAAAATCGTGGGTGGTCATGCATTCATGTGATTTTATCATTATTCACCCAAGCGGGGGGTATAGTTCGGATGTCTTTGGTTTGAGGTCAAGGGGGATTAGTTGTGGCCATTCAGGTAGGTTCCCATGGATGGGACACGCCCCCTTTTTAGTTTGTTTTGGAAGATAAGAGTTGGACACAATTAACCCTCTGTTTCGTTGAAGGGGTGAGGATGTATAAGGGTCTGTTTGATTGTAGTGCAAGGATGGATGAGTTGGGGCCATCCAGATTTTTGTGGATGGGATGAACCGATTCTCTTGTTTGGTTGCATGAGTGGTATGAGCCAATTTTTTGTTTGGTTGGAGCAATGACAGTTAGTTAGGATGAGCCTAAATTTTGTTTGGTTTGAGCGATGAGGATGGACAGTGGGTTGTCTGCAATGATTAATTTTAATTAGAGAGCTTCGGATGTATGAGACCTGACAATATGGTCGATATGCCCTTTACTTTGGGGGTTGTAAGAGTAACTCATCGGAGGACTAGGCCGGTTGTGACTGGTGACGGGTAGGCGCCATGTTCGGTGGCTGGAGCAGAGATTGGGAAATCAGAGAATTAGACTTAAGTCTGGAAAGCATATAGAGGACTTATGAAGCCTAGCAGAGGATAGGTGTCCTGGGTGATATGAACAAAGGATAGGGGTCCTGGGAGGATACAGACTCATAACATAGTCGGAGTCAACTTATTCTTTTCATAACTTGTAAACTGACTCAGGCCTAGATTTCTACTCTGTTGCGCTAATCCTAGTAACCAATGCCTTTGATCTAACTTGATGCCCAACAATGGTGTTTGCATATAGTTCAGTTTCATGGCTGTTTATTGTTGATGCGGCAAACATTAGCTTAAATCAACACTAATCAAATGCACTGTCAGGTCCTCCTCTGTTTCCTGAATCTCCCCTACAGGTTCATCGTCTGACAACAGCCGTAGACCGTCAGATCCTCATCGCGTGGCTGGAGTGTAGTCACGAAGCGGTATGCAGAGTCACTTAAGCTGTCGTCTGAGCATTGTCCGATCTCCATCCGTCGGCTATGATCAAATCACTGTAGCGCGTATACTTACTGTATCTGTTCATGTTGCTGTCAGGCTGTTTTTACCTTCAGTAAACTTTTCCTCTTATAAAGACCTCAGATCCCATCGGGAGAGGCATCAAATGTAAACTGGGTTGTAACCCTAGCCGCCACTGGAGTGGTTGGCCTACTTTCCTCTTGTTGTAAGAACCCTAACTAGTTTCCTCTGAAATCAAGCAAGAGTTTCCCAGAATTCCATGTGTTAGTGTTCGTCAGAGAGTTAGAGCCTGTCAATTGGTAATCAGAGCCTTCGGTTCTCGGCGGCGTTTTGGATTTGGGGACGCTGCGGGAGCTTGACTCTGGCCCAGATCCCGGCGGCGGCGAGGCAGCTGGTGGCGCAGGCGGCGGTAGACTGCTCGAGTGCAGGTTTGGGCCGGGAATGGTTGCTCCAGAACACTTCTGCGCAGTAAAATCACACCCACCCACCCTTTCCGGTGCACATCGGTGGCGGGTGCAGGCGGCGGTGCTGGAGGCGGCAGAAACCGGAGCGCAGGTCCGGTTGCCACCTTGTGGTCGTAAAATCCCCTCCTCGCCCTCCCTATTTGTTTTCCGTTCAGTTAGATGGGCAAGCTTCCTGCTTTCATAAACCCTGACTGAAATCATGGCCCCTCACTCCGATTCGTCGAACACGGACCTCCTCGAGCTCAAGTCCCTCCAGCTGGATGTCCAGACACTACAGCAGCAGAGAGCGGCTGATCGTCAAGAGTTCATTGAGTTCACCCACTCCGTAAACCAGAATTTTGCCGATTTACAGAGCAGCTTTTCCAAGGTTCAATCCAGTTTGGATGGTTTCTTCTCCGACCAACCTAACTTGGGTAAACGAATGGTGACAGAGGGACCACCAGGCACTCCTGAAATTCTTCCAGCAAACAGAGAGGTGGGTATCTCACCCGGACAAGGCAACATCAACCAAGCAGCTCCTAAGGTTCATGCTTTAGTGACCACGGTTGTTCTGACCACACAACCAAGGACAATCCAGCAGATAACACTGCCAGACACCCATACAGACATCCCCATTATGGCCAGCAACAGCAACTGTTGGTGCAGCCACAAAAACAGGACAATCAGGGGTACCTACATGAGGAAGATGGGGGTGAACAGGTACCTAAACAGGTGAGGAACAGAAGCAGCAGTCCACATGATACAAGGAGAGGAATTGTCAGTGTCAAACCAGCCAAATTAAACATACCTGAATTTTCTGGCGAAGATAAAGAACACTGGATTCAGACTATTGAACAGTACTTTGACACCTCAAGAACACCCCTAGAACAAACAACTGACATTGCAGTATCTTACCTCAAGGGCACTGCAATGCAATGGTGGAGAGGCACTGGCTTCCATGCTCATACCCTTCCCTGGCACAGATTTTGCAGGTATATTGGGGATAGATTTGCAGAAAGTTCAATTTGTGACAATGTTAAGCAATTTCATGCACTATCTCAAAGTGGAACTATTGGACAGTACATTGAACAGTTTGAAAGATCACTCAACCTCAAAGAGGAGGGACAACCCAGGTCTTCCAGATGACAACTATACTAATAGCTTTGTCGCCGGGCTGTCTGATTACATACAAGCACACCTGCAATGCAACAAGCCCAAAGGCTTGCAAGATGCAATGTGGATGGCCATAAGGTTGGAACAGGCAGCTAATATCAAGAAACCTGCCTTCGCGCCATTTTCGGTTCGAAGACAGGTCAATTTTGACATACCAAAACCAACAGCTGTCCCTGCCCTTAATCTTCCTTCCAACCAGGTCCTCATCCAACAAGCAAGACAGAAAGGCATCTGTTTCAGATGTAAAGAACCATGGGTACCTGGCCACAGGCAGATTTGCAAACTCAGTCAGAAAAATCAAGTGCAGACACTTCAGGCACAAACTGAAGAACAACCTGACATTGTCTACATCATTGAGAGTGATGAAGATCTGGCTGAGTTCCAAGCACAACAAGGAGAAGAGGAGCTCAAGATATCTATGCATGCCCTCATGGGTATTGCTGCAACGAGCAACACCTTCACCGTCACAGGACCTGTTCATGCAACTGCACTGATTGACAGTGGCGGCACATCAGCCTTCATGTCTCCTGACTTAGCTGACAAAATTGCTGTGCCTACTACTACCACCAAGAAACTAAAGGTCCAGGTGGCAAATGGAGATGTCCTGTGGACACAATTCATATGCACAGGCTGCCTCAAGAACAAATCCAATCACACATTCACTAGACAATCAAACACACAAGATCCACAAGGTACATGAACAGCAAAGGGAAAGATACAAGGTAAGGTTCATCTCCAAGAGGAGGTCTTGATGGTATCCTAGACGGATCTTCCCGCGAGGGGGTCTTGATGATATCTCGCAGGATCTTCTCCTAGATGTGGTCTCTCTCTCTCAAGAGAAGAGTAGGAGCAAAGCTCACATACAAATGAGCTATAACTTTGCTAACCCTAACTAGGAGGAGGGGGAGGAGTATATATAGTCTAAGCCATGAAGGGGTAAGTAGGAAAGGGATACATGGGCCTTTAGCCCGACTATGCGCACAGGCAGGCGCCGGATGTCCGGGCTGGGGGCCGGATGTTCGGGCTCTCATGAGATGCCGGATGTCCGGGGCGGTTTGCCGGTTGTCCGGCCCGAGCAGGGTGACCTTCTGGCTTCGGGTGCCTCACGCCGGATTTCTGGGGGGATGTCGGATGTCCGGGCTGTGGCGTTGCGCCGGATGTCCGGGCACACAGGCCGTATGTCCGGCCGCTGATGCTTCGGCCGTCTGTTGGTGCAGCTCGTGGGCGACTGCACAGGCGCCGGATGTTCGACCTCTGGCCCGGATGTCTGGCCGCTGTAGCTTCAGCAGCTTCGTCTTCTTCCGTTGTCGCTTTCATGCTTCCCTCGCGGATGGTGTAGTTGTTCCTTGGCGCTTGCACTCCTCCTCGTCGTCCGTGAAGCTCCGACAATATCTATGCATGCACATGGGAGAAGTGTCAAGTAGTATACCATCCTCGAAGGGGTCAAGTGAGCACGTATAAAGGAGATGATTCACCTTTGTGTATGTGAAGTAGATGTCGCATGTGTCACTCGCCGAACGGACTCTTGACATGGTGATGTCCATAGGATGCTCCGCATCATCTCGCCTCCATTGGGAAAGATCCGACCTCGGATCAAAAACCAAATCACCATGGGAAAGAGATGGCTTCGCCGTGTAGAAGTGGACGTTCACCAAGTACTTGTCATCTTGAAGCTCGAAATGGGCACTCTCCAGTGTCGCACTGTCTTGTGATTCCTTCAAAAGGAGTAAGGACAACAAACACTTGGAAAAACAAATGTGGTTAGCGTTAGTGCAAAATCAAGCATTCAAGTGGTGATTCACCGAACAAGTGTTGTCATCAAGCATAGCATATGGTTTGACAAAGGATTGTGTCATGACATGTAAGCATATGAATTGAGCACAAGCAAAGATATCATGGGGACAAGCATTTAAATATGATGTAGAGATGCTAATATGTTTGACAAGAGAACAAGCATCTACCTCAAGGATCATAGCAAACATGCATAAAACGCTCGATAAATGGTCGATGGTAGGCATAGGAATCATTCACAACACCAAATAAGATGAGATGTCTAAACACATGGGTCAAGTGCAAGACAATCCAAGCATAACGTGCATAGGGTGTAGTGAATATAGTGTGGCACTCAACACAATAGGAAGAGCAATTGTTCATCATGTGTGAGGCAATCAAGTGAATCATGAGCAAAGGGACATGGCATATGTGAAGAAATGATATTGGTGCAACCAACCATATGATAGTAGCAAGTAGTCCAAGAATTAGATGCAACACACAAGGTATATATGTCATGGGGCATGGAAATGTGGCAATCATGGATGAAAGCAATGTCTTTAACATGCGTGCAAATGGTGCAAGCAACACATGAAGTATGATCCACAATATCCAAGCTCAAGAAGGATGTCACCTTGAATGCGTGTCCTTGTGCATTCTTCACAATGCCGAAGTGGTAGGAAGTATGAGGTTCGCTCTCAAGAGCTCGAATGGTCAACTCACGTGAAGTGGAAGTCAACACAAAGTCCAAGTATCCTACACAAGCACACAACAAAACAAAGAACGTATGCGCGTGGTAAATAAACACATCATCCATCATGATGGTTCTTTTTTTTTGCACATAACCATTAGAATCACAAGTGCATGAATAATATGATGCAACAATCTTTATGTTCATGGCACGATGCATATGGTGCAAAGAAGGAAGACAAGCATGCTTCACAACAAATATGTCAAAATCTTCAATCATATGTGAGAATGCTATGGGGGTAATCTCATTAGCAAGGCTAAATGCATCGTTGCACTCAATACATGGCAAATCATCTAGCATGAGAGAGGCGACACATGGAGGTATATGACAAGAAGCAATATGAATCATGTGCAAAGCATATAGATGGTTGTTATCAACTGCATGAAATGAGCAAGTATGAATCATTGGTGATGCAACAAGGCAAGCAAGCATAGTGGTCAAGTCGTGCAAATTAGTAGAGCGAAGATGCAACACACTAGAAGAAATCATGACAATTATGTCATGTGAGCAAATACTAGGCATAGACAATGCACATGACATATCGCAAGCACGAGCACAAAGCAAGATGAAAGTATCATCATAGGAATGGTGCACAAAGCAAACATGGCAATAACAAGCAATATCTCCACCAAGCTTGCAAATACACATACAAGTATGAGAATCAATCATCATGTGTAATGCAAAGCATGAGTCACAAATGCATGGCAAAAGCATAGGAAGAGCATATTATGCAAAGTGAACATGGCAAGATGGGCATAGAATATGTAATGGACAATAACCCATAGCCAAGTGAGGGCCATGTAGAATGAATGCGCGAAGTCTTGGCGCGAAGAGAGCGGTGGGAAAGACAATCCACGTGATCCCAAGTCATCATTGCTCTCTAGAGCTCGTTTTGTCAACTCATGGGATTGTGAGGTTGGCAAGTGTTCATGGGTACCTACACAAGAAACACAAACCAAAGAAATTGTGTGCGTGGTAATTGTACACATCATCCATCATGATGTGTATGTGCACATGTGAGTTAGCACAAGATAGGCATCGCTCAAAGAAATTTGTTGCATGGTATAAGAACATATCATCCATCATGAAAGAATAGTTATTATGTATGACACGATGGGAACACAAATTGAGAATGCAAGTATATGGCACATCAATAGCATGTTTGTTCATGGGGAGCATATGGTGCACACAAGTATTGGGATCATGCAATGAATGGGATGGATCAAATTCTCCTAACATGTATGAGGAAACTATAGGGTTTCCTCATGAGCAATATCAGAAACATCATATGGAGAAAATAGACAACATCCAAAACAATGCATATCCGAAGCTAGGTTGTCATGGCATGGCATATGAGATAAATGATGCAAAGGTAGCATATCAATTTCATCACAAGAAAAACAAATGCCAATAACCATGAGCTTGTCATCTATGCCATATGTGCAAATTGGGTTTATTTTAATGGCATATGCATAGTCACTACGATGAGATTGCAAATATGACATATGGTGGATCTCATGCATAGCATATGACAAGTCAAGCGGATTGTCAAACATGATGTGACCTAAAGAATTGTCACAAGAAATCCTATGTAACATGGCATCACAACTAATAGACTCCACATGAGAATCATCATACTCATCATAAATGGGCAAATCATCGCATGGAAAAATCATACTAGCATGAAGCAAGGTACTAGGTGGATCAACATCATGCAAGCAATCAATGTCAAGAATGTCCACTAGTGGGACTAGAGCATCACCATCACCTATGTTACCTTTATCATTCCACTCAAGTGGTGTAGGTGAGGTGGGTAAGACCAAATGGTGGTCAATATCATCATCTTGATGGAACCATGTGGGGGGTGCATCGTATTTCACCATGGCCATCGTCTTGTCCAAAGGAAGGACGAAGTCGTCGCGAATCGACACGTCATCATATATGGGACCTAGCACCAAATGAGAAGACACAATAGAGGTAGAGGTTAAGTCGTTAGAAATCATAGTGGCCTCACATGCCCTATCGACTATCTCACTCTCTATGTGGTGGCTCACCGACTCCCTCAAAATGGGTGCACTCATAGTCACATATGGTGGAGTCACTCATCTCACTCAAGTGGTGGGGGTTGTGGCTCTCCTCACATGGGAATTGGGGCAACACATCATATATGGGGCTAGTGGTGAAGTCACTCTCACTCTCAATATGGTGGCAAAAGTCACTCAAGCAAGGTTTTTGAGTCGATGAGTCGACGAGTCGCTCAGGGGCGGCGACTCTAGACTAGTCGTGACTAGTCTAGACTCATGGTCGACGAGTCGACATGTGACGAGTCGACGTGAGTTATGCAGTAGGCAGTAGGTACAATAAAATTACCATACAGAAGCACTATCCTGTATCATCTCTTTTCCTTTTGCTCTGATCTGCTCTAGACCTCTAGTGCTTCTGCTTGGTAGCTCAAGGGAGGAGCAGACCAGCAGCAGCAACAACCATGGAAGGAGGGGAGGAGCAGACCACCAGCAACAGCAACCAGAGGAGGGACGGAGCAGATATGCAGCAGCAACCAGGGGAGGAGGGGAGGAGCAGCAAGCCAGCAACCATGGGCGGCGGCGGTTGCCAAGGAAAGGGTTGGGTCAGGGGGGAGGGGGAACTGCTTCGATCTAGGTTTCCAGCAAGCAAGATTAGAGAAAAAAAATTGAGTCGTTCGACCCAGAAAACACGACGAGTCGTGACTAGTCGTGACTAGTCGCTCGAGTTGCTCGACTCATACCATGAGTCGAGTCGCTAGGCTGGGTCGCCTCTGCTAGTGTGACTCATCGACTAGTCGACGACTAGTCGCGACTAGTCGAGCGACTCGAAAACAGAGCACTCAAGTCATCATATGCCGCCGTGGTCGAAGGGAAAATTCCATGCTCAACCATCTCGTCGTCGTCGCCGTGGATGAAGGCCGAAGATGGCACAACATCACTCTCCTCCATGACCGAAAGGAAAATCCCATGCTCGATCATCTCGTCGCCGTCGCCGTGGATGAAGGCCGAAGATGGCACATCATCACTCTTCTCCATGACCGAAGGGAAAATCCCATGCTCGATCATCTCGTCGCCGTCGCCGTGGATGAAGGCCGAAGATGGCACATCATCACTCTCCTCCATGACCGAAGGGAAAATCCCATGCTCGATCATCTCGTCATCGTCGCCGTGGATGAAGGCCGAAGATGGCACGTCATCACTCTCGCCTCCAAGGATGGAAGCATCATCCTTGCTCGTCACCATGTCGTTCGCCTCCAAAGCTTGGTCCTTGAAGGTCTCCGTAGTCGTACGCATCGCCGCACCGTCTTGAAGAAGAGTCATGGTAGACTCGGCATCATCAATGCCACAAAGAGGGATGGCGGTGAAGTCGAACTTGGGAGCATCGTCTTGGAGCTCATCGGGCATGGACATCGTGGTGGTACTAGTCTCATGCTTGTCGTCTTGGAGCTTGGTCTTCGAGAAGTTTGCTTGGGGTGGCGAAGCCTTGGCCTTCATGAGTTTTTGTTCCGCCTTGAGAGCACCAATGTAGTTGTCGTCGAGGGACTTGTAGTTCTCGAGGAAGATAGTCTTGGAGATGTCGTTGTGCAATCCAATCATGAAGTGAAATTTCATCGAAATGGGTCGTCCACGCCGGCTCATCGCAAGGCAATCTTCATCTCCTTGAAGTACGCGTCGATGGACTTGGATCCTTGGATGGTGTTCTCCAATTGGCGTAGAAGTTGTTTCATGTAGGTTGGAGGCACGAACTCTCGTCGCATAGCTCTCTTCGTCTTGGGCCAACTCATGTCGTAGTTTTCCGAAGGTGTGTGAAGCCACCATGCCGATTCGTAGTCGTGGAAGTTTCTTGTGGCGCACTTCACTTAATCTTCGGGACGAACTTGATGTAGCTTGAGGTAGTTGTCCATCAAGCGCTCCCACTCGAGATACTCCTCGGGTTCTTGAGTCCCATAGAAAGGAATCTCATTGTCGGTGTCGAGGTCGTAGTAGCTCGTGGAAGTTGCGGACTTGAGCTTGGGAAGCTTCTCTTGAGCGTAGTCTTGGGGTGCTTGTTGGCGAAGATGCGGTATGTCCGTAGGCGAAGATGCCTTGAAATCGCTTGGCGAAGATGCAAGGGAATGGTGAAGTCGTTGAGCGGTTGTTGGTGTTGAGCTCTTGACCTTCACGTTCTTGTTGGTGATGGTGTCGATACCGATGTGATCTTGCCGGAGATGGTAGCTCGGAAGCATGTGCTCTTGAGCGTCTTCTCGAAGATGAGGAAGACCGCTTGTAGGCCTTGATGAGGGCCTTGATCTCCTCCATTTGAGCTTGCATCTTGGCGTTGGAGTTGTTTTTCGTGGCATCAAACTTGTCGTTGTTGTTGTAGACCGAAGGTGAAATGCCTTGCCTATCCATCACAAGACTCGAGTAGAGGTGAATAGGAAATGAGATAAACAATACCAAGTTACCTTTTCCCAAAGTTGAGGATGTATCCTGTTTCACTCAATGTGAAATGAAAGAATAGTGGAATTGGTATCGGACTTGTGCACTCACACCTATCAAGTAAAGCTTATGGAGTAGCTTGGTTAGGATAGTGGCACAAAAAATTGATGCAAAATGTTAGTAAGAGTCAATAATGTTGAAAGAGACTCACAAATTTGCAAGCGAAACAAGTAGACCAATAGCAAAGAATGGCACACGGAAACACACACGGATAGATAAATGGGGTCGTGCAACCAAGGAATGAGCACAAAATGTGGAATCCATGGAAAACGCTTGTGTTGCACAACTCAAGAGAGACGCTAGCACGATTGCTCAATAGGCGGATATGACACTTGTGCACAACCTATAAGATGCAAAATGGATAAACTTTCTATCCCAAGTATGCTATGTATGTATGGTTCCCGGTGTTCCTCTCAAGATGATCCAAGATGATCGGATATGAAAATCTTATATGCAATGTGGTATGATGCTATGGCACTTGCTTACAAGCTCTTTGCTCTCTTTTTCTTTTGCTTAAAAGCTTATTTTTTTTGTATGGCCACTTTTGCACCAATGCGCAAACCAAGATAGCAATAGTGTATATGTGGGAACAAACTTGTGACACAAGATATGATATGATAGCATGATGATACCAATATGATATGATATATATGCAATAGGGGGTGTAGATCACTAATGTGCACAAGTAACGTTGCCGACAATACTCAAATGCTAGTCTCGATAGGCAAGTAACGCAAAATGGGCTAGGGGTTATCAATGCAATTGCAAGGGGAATATACAATGGTGTCGTCGAGGTTACCGTCCGTTGCGATGATGAGTGGCGGTGTTCTTGATGTAGAACCGTTCCTAATTAGCCGAAACACCTTAGGAAACGGAAAAACCACAACTCAAAATCTCAAGGACAAAAGTCAAATGGTGGTAGCGGAAAAGCGGTGGTGGTTTGCATTGGCAATGCGGAAGTGGGATGATGGGTTATACGAGTCGGCAATGCGGAAGTGGAGTGATGGGCTATACATGTGTCAGAGTTGAAGTTGCCGTCCCTAAGTAGCCGAAACACCTTAGGAGACACAATCCACAACTCAAACAAGCTCAAACAAAATTGAGTTAAGTTGGGGTGGCAGAAGTGTATGGTAGTGGTTGATGAAGAAGCAATCGTCCCTAAGTAGCCGAAACACCTTAGGAGACTTGAATCACTACTCAAGCAACCACTAATGCTATATGAAACAAACGGGTTAGGTTGCGGAAGTCAGTGGTGGTTATGCGGAAGATATGGTGGAAGGCCTAGGTAAAGATGCCAAAGTTCCAAAAATTTGATGGAGTCAATTGGTGTTGAAACCTATCTAGATGGATGGGGGATGTCAATAGCTACTCAACGAGATAAAGAACGCGAAAATCGGACTCCGGATGTGAAAGTTATGGGCAAAACGGTGAAACACGAAAGGCTGAAATCCCAGGGGTCGGACATCCGGGGGTGGGGGCCGGATATCCAGGGGCTGATGTCCAGAACCGTGCGGATTTTGTGCTTCAGGAGCCGGATGTCCGGCTTGGGGCCCGGATGTCCGGCCCGACGATTCCAGATCGGGATTTGGACTTCGAAGCTCGATTTGGGGGCGGAAATTGATGATTTTGGGGGCAAAATTGCGGAGATTTCGTGGATGGAAAGTGGGGAAACTTGGAGAGATGCTAGATCCACTCGAAACCAAGCAAATCCATGGATCAAAATCAACAAAACATCATCAAACCAACAAATCACAAAAAAATTTGGGGCTATTTTTGGTGGGTTTTTTCGAATTTAGGACGAAATCAAGTAAAAAAAGGCTAGAAACAAGGGGTGGGGGCTCCAAATTCGTGATCAACGTGGGTCATGATACCAAGATGATGTAGGGTAGAACCCTAGATGCCCGATCTTTCACGATTGGAGCGGATCCCTACGAGGAACACGAAGAACACGGGGAAGAACGGAGAGAAATCACAAGGGGGAACACTCAAGAACAAGTCCAATCATACATCCACTAGACAATTAAACACATAAGATCCACAAGGTACATGAACAACAAAGGGAAAGATACAAGGTAAGGTTCATCTTCAAGAGGAGGTCTTGATGGTATCCTAGACGGATCTTCCCGCGAGGGGGTCTTGATGATATCCTGCAGGATCTTCTCATAGATGGAGGTCTTGGCCTCCAATGGAGTAGTCTCTCTCTCTCAAGAGAAGAGTAGGAGCAAAGCTCACATTTAAATGAGCTATCACTTTGCTAACCCTAACTAGGAGGAGGGGGAGTATATATAGTCTAATCCATGAAGGAGTAAGTAGGAAAGGGATACATGGGCCTTTGGCCCGACTCTGCGTGCAGGCAGGTGCCGGATGTTCGGGCTCTCGTGAGACGCCGGATGTCCGGCCCGCGCGGGGTGACCTTCTGGCTTCGGGTGCCTCATGCTTGATTTTCGGGGGCGATGCCGGATGTCCGGGCTGTGGCTTTGCGCCGGATGTCCGGGCTGTGGCGTTGCGAAGGATGTCTGGGCACACCGGTCGGATGTCCGGCCGCTAATGCTTCGGCCGTCTGTTGGTGCAGCTCGTGGGCGACTGCACATGCGCCGGATGTCCGGCCTTTGGCCCGGATGTCCGGCCGGTGTAGCTTCAGCGACTTCGTCTTCTTCCGTCGTTGCTTCCATGCTTCCCTCGCGGATGGTGTAGTTGTTCCTTGGCGCTTGCATTCCTCGTCGTCCGTGAAGCTCCGACAATACATATGCATGCACACGGGAGAAGTGTCAAGTAGTATACCATCCTCGAAGGGGTCAAGTGAGCACGTGTAAAGGAGATGATTCACCTTTGTGTATGTGAAGCAGATGTCGCACGTAAACCTGGGAATAGTTTGTAATCCAGACTAAACCCAGCGCAATCCATACGTGTATAAGTTCAGCAACCAAACCAGATTAGACCAGACAGCAAGGGATGCAATCCAAACCAATCCAAACTGTACATATTTTCAATCCAAACCCATCCAGACCATTCTCTATATACAGGTTGTACCCGAAGTTTCAAACCATGGGCTTGTCCAGTGTCTAATAAGAGAGGCATCGAGCGGGCTGCATGCCTAGTAATTTCCATCGCTGCTGTCCTTCAAATGCGCGACCAACGAAACATGCATGCGTGCATGTGGATTCTAAAGCTAGCCACACACTCACAAACGGATTCACCATACCTGCAACAAATGGATTCACCATGCTCACAAATGCGTGACCGGAAGCCTTAGAGCAACTCCAACGGGCCGACCCAGACGGACGGCAATTTTGTCCGTTTTTTGTCCGTTTGGGTCGGCCAGGCGGACACGAACGTCCGCTTCCGCGTTTGGGTCGGCGCGTGCGCCCAACGCTGCCCTAGGCGTCGTCGTCGTCGTCCTCGAGGTCCATGAGGTCGATGAACGTCGGCGCCGGGCCGGCCCAGGGGAATGTCGTGTTCCAAAGGGCGTTCCTGTCGGGCGTGGGCTGTGCCGGCGCGGGCGGTGCCACCGACGGGGGAGCGAGTGTGGCTAGATGGGGACGGGAGCTGGCTGGAAGCGGATGAGGACGGCCCCGCCGTACGGTCGGCTTAAAAAAGGACGATTGCCGTCGCTGACGCGTGTGCCCGAGGTCATAAATTAAGCTGACCAGGTAGGCAGCGGGTAGTTGGACGACCGCCAGGTGGGGACGCGGCAGACACCGAGAAGGCGTGTGTGGCATCTGTTCCACGTCCGCGCCGACGCATTTGGGGCGCAAATTTCGGCCGCAAATGCATCGGCGTGGACGCGAAGCGGACTTGATTTGGGTTTGGGTCGGCGCGTTGGGCTCCTTTTTTGTCCGTGCCGACCCAAACGGGCGGCGGCGAACGAAATGGGTCACCCCATTGGAGTTGCTCTTAAACCCCTTAAATGCCACGGCGGGCGACCTGGTCACTGACCGGTCCAAAAAACCTGAGGACGTGACATACGCGGGTGCCGCAGATCTGTAAGCGAAGCAACAGGCAATCGTCGATCCATTTCTGTCGGAGGCGGAGGCCAACCGTCGTATCCAGACGAAGCAGGAAGCGGACGTCGACGAGATGCTTGCCTTTATGAATGAGGAGGAGCCGGAGCCCATCTACCCGGCACCCGGCACGGAGGCCATGGACATCTCCGACAACGAAGCATAAACTAATGTGATTTGCGTAGTAAGTAGGATTTCGTTTGTATGCTTTGTATCGATCTAAGGTATAAAATATGATATACTCTTTTTTTGCGGATTGAAATATGAGATACTTGGATGCATTAGATAAATTATAAGGTGTGACCGGTCAGTCTGTCACTGCCCGCGGACGCGCACGTCTGCGGGCGTTTGAGGGGCGTAATTTAGTGTCCGCCGCTGTAGATGCTCAGCCAAACATCCTAAACACGCCTCATACGCCCGGACGGGCCACCTGGTCACAAATTTTTGACCCAGACGGACGCCTCAAACGGGCCTTAAATGTCCGGGCTAACCGGCACCCCTCATATACAACTCAAATATGGAGCGGATATGGGGCGCTCGAGCGCGTCCACTATGTCAGACTGACGATAGAGTAGATTGTAACGTTTCCATGCTTTTGTGGATTTAATAATCTAGTATAAGATGTCCGGATGCAGTTGTGCTAATTTGAAGAGCGTCCGGTCACTGTCCGCGGATGTTTGGGTCATATTTATCATATACGGTTGTAGATGCTCTAAGCCGGTACGTCGTCTAGACATAGCCCTCAGCCCGCCTCTCTGATATTTCTGGTGCACCACGCGAGCCCATGGCTGGTGGTTTGGGTTCCGCCACGCGGCCGTATCCGCGGTCTTAGCTGTAACTACGAGAAGACGTGGGGTCATTACGTGCGAACCGTGAGGAGGAGAAGCTAGTGGTCGATTTGGTTCTCAGTCCATGGTTGAAATAGTCTGGGATTGTTTGGTCTGTGACCAGACCGAACCAAACCAAACCAATAATAAGAAAAACCCAAGTCAAACCAACTTACATTAGGAACTCAGCCCGTTTTATCCAAACCAAAAGAGTCCAATAGGGAAATTGATCCAAAACTAAAGTTTGAGTCCAAACCATTCCCAGGTCTAGTCGCACGTGTCACTCGCCGAACGGACTCTTGACATTGTGATGTCCATAGGATGCTCCGCATCAAAAGCTCTACTAGATCATATCATGTACTTCGCTAACCCTAACAAATGGTCTCCGGACGGAATATATAGGTGGCTGGAGGTTAGGGGCGAAGTGGAGGGGCAAAAGGGGCATTCCCCGGCCAACTCGCAGGAGGGCCCGTGCGCACGGGCTAAGTGTACCCCGTGGGCACGGGGGTCCTGTGTGCACGGTACACGCCCGTGCGCACGGGGTAGACAACAGCTACGGCGAGGGCCCATGTGCACGGGGTCCGGGGAGGCCGTGCGCACAGGGTCGCCTGGGCACTTCTTCTTCTTCCAGCTGCCAGCCTCCTTCCGTGTAGCCTTCTCATTCCT
>NC_041385.1:348642860-348651291 GCF_002162155.2 Triticum dicoccoides | reverse complement strand
GCACGGGGTAGACAACAGCTACGGCGAGGGCCCATGTGCACGGGGTCCAAGGGGCCGTGCGCACGAGGTGTCCAGAGAGGCTCTGGATAGCTCGTGCGCACGGGGTCCGGGGAGGCCGTGCGCACAGGGTCGCCTGGGCACTTCTTCTTCTTCCAGCTGCCAGCCTCCTTCCGTGTAGCCTTCTCATTCCTCTTGTGCTTGGCGAGGCTCACCGGCTCCCTCGATGTGGTCAACCTCGATGATGGTGTACATGTCCTCTTGAGCTTGGACGACTCCTTGATGAATGTGTAGCTCCGCTCACACCTATGTATGCACATGAGAGAGGGGTCAAGTAGCATACCATCCTTGAAGGGTACAAGTGGACATGAGTAATGGAGATGATTCACCTTTTATAAATTGGTAAGAGCATGGGGAGTGGCAATGAGAGGGTCATCAAGTGCATGAGAGTATGTGCAATAGGCAATCTCAAGTGCAAGATAATCCAAGCATAATGTGCATAGTGTGTGGTGAAAGTACTGTTACACTTAACACAAATGAAAGAGCAATTGTTCAACATACGCGAGGCAACCAAGTGAATCATGTACTCCCTCCGGTCCATATTCATTGTTGTTGATTTAGTACAAACTTGTAGTTGATTTAGCACAACCATAATTAATATAGATCAAGGGGAGTGGCAATCAAGAGTGCATAGCATGTGAGAGAAAAAGACATTTGTTGCAATCAAACATATGGTAAGTGCATGGAATCAATAAGTTTGATGCAATACACAAGGTATATATATCAAGAAACATGGAGAAGTGGCAATGACAAATCAGAGCAAAAATTGCTATCATGTGTGCAAGCAATGTGGACGAAGATGACCAATATTTGTCATGGTACAAACAACACATGTAGTATGATCCACAATAGCCATGCTCAATGTTTTGGGATTCTTGAAAGAGAAGGATGTCACCTTGAATGCTTGTCCTTGTACGTTCTTCCCAATGTCGATGCACAAGCAAATATGTTGTAGAAGCGTGTCGGTGGAGAGTGTATGTGGCCCGCTCTCAAGAGCTTCGATGGTCACCTCATGGTGAGTAGGAGTTGTCGAGTGTTCCAACTTTCCTACACATGCACACAACAAAGCAAAGAACGTATGCGCATGGTAGATAAACACATCATCCATCATGATGTGTCGCTTCTCTTGCACACAACCATTAGGATCGAAAGTGCATGAATAATTTGATGCAACAATGTTTATATTTATGGCACTAGGTATATTGTGCAAAGAAGGACAACGAGCATGCTTCACATGAAAAGTGTCAAAAGCTCCAATTATATGTGAGAATGCTATGGGGGCATTCTCATATGCAAGATTAATAGCATGGTTGCACTCAATACATAGAAACAGGATAGAGATAACTAAAAGGGACATATGACAACTTTCGATAGCAATCATGTCCAAAGCATGGAAATAGGTGCCATCGACCGCATGAAAAGAGCAAGTATTAATCATGTCATGTGAGCAAATAGTGGGCATAAGTAATGCACTTGACATATCACAAGCTCTAAAGCAAATCATGGCAAAATCATTGTCATCATATTGGCGAGATGTCCTATGAAAAGAACAGTTGGTCAACACGACTCTCCCAATACAATCAATATCAATAGCATGGATGAAGGATGGGACATGGTAATAACAAGTAATATCTCCACCAAGCTTGCAAATACACATACAAGCAATAGAGGGGTATATCATGTATAATGCAAATCATGGGTCACAAAGGCATGGCAACGAAATGAAAATGATCAAAGCATGCCATGTGAACATGGTAAATGAGCACAAGATATGTATTGGACAATAACAGAAGAGGTGCGTGAAATCCTTGCGTGAAGAGAAATGGTGGAGAATAAGCACTCCATGGTGACGCACAACTTGGTTGCTCTCTAGACCTCTTTTTTTCAACTCGTGCGCTTGCGATGTTGATGAGGAAGTGTTGTACCTACACAACATTGAAAAAGAAACAATGTGTGCACGTGGTCTATGTACACATCATCCATCATGCATGCTAGAGCAGTGTCGGAGCTATGTGCAATGCTGAGGGGCCGCTGCCCCCCTGCTGTAGCATATTTACCGAAGGAAGGAAATAAGAGCCTTAAATTAAAAAGATTGTTGTCATTTGGCCCCCCAAAGGTGCATATTTTCTCTTTGCATGCAATGATAGTTATTATGCTTAACATGATTGGACGCAAAGGGTAGCAAGTATATGGTGCATCAATATTAATGTTTGTATCATTCATATCAAAGTCAAGCATATTGTGCACACAAATATGGGGAGCATGCAATGCATAGGATGAATCAAATCTCCTAACATGTATGAGGAAACTATGGGGGCTTCCTCATGAGCAATAGTATAAGCATGGTTGCAATCAAGACAAGTGCTATATGGAGAAATTGAACAACATCAAAACTGCATATTCAAAGCAAGGCGGTCATGGTATGGGATATGTGAAGAATTGCGCAAATTATGTAAAGGGAGCATGGCAATATCAGCACAACATATGCAAATACCACTAACCAAGAATTTGTCATCTTATGCCATATTCACATATCAAGTTCATTTTAATGGAAATGACATAGTCACTACTAAATGAGCTCAAAGATTTGATATCGGAAATCTCATTCATAGCATATGACAAGGATTGTGGAGTTGCAAATATGATATCACATATGAAATTATCACAAGAGCTTCACAACTACTAGTCATCACATACTTATGATCACACTCATCATGAACGGGTGGCAAATCAAAGCATGTAAAAGGCATAATATCATGCGACATAGCAAGAGGGGCATTAATATCATGCGAGCAATCCATGTCCAGTAATGGGACAAGAGCATCACCATCACCTATAATTATTACCTTTGGAGGTCCAATCATGTGGTGTAGGTGTGGTGGAACGGACCATCTTGTGGTCATCGTCGTCGCAGGAGCACGGCGGCGCATCACATAAAAACAAGATTGCGACAGTGGCGGCCTTGTGCAATGGCTGTTGTGCGTCCTCCAGCGGCGGCCGGGGTGCGACACTGTGGCCGAGGTACATGACGGGGAGACTAGGGCAACGACCCCTACAAGGAGGGTGGTGGAACGATGTGCCCGGGCATAGCTTCAAGTTGGTTGCGAGAATGCACATATGTGCTGGTGTTGGCGGCATGTGGCTAGGCCATGACATCGGTGAAGGACAATTCGTTGTTGTTGACTTGCAAGGTGTTTGATCCCGCAGTCGATGGCTTTCAACGGTGGTGTGTCGGTGTCCTTGGGATGGACGTCCGGCCCGAGGGCGGAGACTTGTCGTCTGCTCGACAAGGTTTCCGTTTGTTGATGGGGACGGAGTGCAACAACGCTCCCCCATCGACATCATGCTCGACGACATCTGCCTCTATACATATGGAGGATGCCGGGGCAGCGGTCCCGGAAATGTGGTGGATGTTACACGTCAGTTCACGACGTTGTGGCGTGACAGTGGTCAGATTAGCGCCGCGGCATGGGTGCCCCCCGACGGCAGGGGCTGTCTTTTTTGGTGGGAAGACGTCCCACCCATCAGCTAGCGCAACTATGCCGTATGCAGTGGAGTACTGGCAAGGGTGACTGTCAAGAGACCCGTCATCAAGATGCTGGTTGAAACACCGCTTCATATCCGGGGTGAAAACTCTTGTTCTGGCCTTTACTGGTTGGGCTCAACAGCGATGAACTTGCGTCGTTACTTTGTTGAAGGCGTTGCCTCCTTGTCCTGATAATGTCAGATGTGGCGACGACGGTGCAAGGACGTGTACCCTTCTTGAAGGCGCTGCTACGGAAGAAGTCGACTTAGTCATAGATGTTTTATTCAGTTTTCTTGTAATGGTTATGTTATAGTTGTCTTAGGTTTGTACTCTACTTAATAATTAATAACAATGGCTGTTTGCATCACTATGGTTTTCTCATCACCAAGTCATTTAGTCTCTCACGTAGCAGTAACACAAGCTCCTGCCACCTCTCTATCGTGGCAAATTGGCAACATCCAAGCCATGGTGTCAATACACCTGTATCAACTCAGGATATTTTTATCAACTCCATTGACCCAGCTGACCATTTCTTTCATGGGCACCAACTTGCGGATAAAGAAATAATCTTATCGATCAACTCTTTCCCTATTTGTGAGTAAACATACATTGCAATTTGCATCATCGCTGCCCCTTCCCCCTTCCGATTCATCCGTCAGTCAGCTGATGTCAGCATCCACCAAATCCTGCATGTCTTGCAAGTGGCTGATGGCCCACATTTATTGCTGGATGCATCATCCTTTGACTATCCTTCCTTTTGCTCCCAGGAAATTCAAGTACAGAAACAACCAATCAGTCAGTACACACAGGTTCTGCCATAGTAGTACATGGCGTGATCACCGCCAGCTGATGGTCTCTATTGGGCGTACTTTGGCGCTGGCTCGAGGATGTCTCCAAGGCCTCGTCGAAGTGGCCATCACTAGCTGCAGAGGTGCCAAGATGCCAATACATTTAAAGCATGTCCTGAAACATCAGAGCACATGACTTGTTTACCAGAATGTCAAGTGCAGTTGCTGAACAGCATCACAACTTTTAGGCTGTTTTTAGAAAGCTCAGCGTCTCCGCACGGTTCCTTGAAGCTAACCGTTTCGACTTATTTGATCGAAATCTTGCTAGCTCAGTGAGCTTTCTTTATCTGTTAAGTTCAGATTGTCTTAGCCTACCTTTTGTACATGGATTTTTTTTTTCTAGTTCAAAGTTTCTTGGCCTTCCTTTTGTATGACGTTAGAGTGTCTTAGCCTGCCTTAACAGTTAAACCGACTGAAATTACAACTCGCTGATAACTTCTGTAACCATTTCCCAAATTTCTGTCTTTTCTAATTGATGTTGTATGCTCTAGTATAACTTCTGCCACATCAATTACCAGGAATGGGGATTTATGATGCCATGAAATTTTGCAAGGCTGATATCTCAACTGTTTGCTTTGGATTGGCGGCTTCCATGGGTGCATTTTTGTTAGCTGCTGGGACAAAGGGAAAGAGATTTTGCATGCCAAATGCGAGAATTATGATCCATCAGCCATCAGGGGGAGCTGGTGGGAAGGTAGGATTTCATAATGTAGTTCATTTTTGCAAATAGTTAGTGATGGAATCATGAATTAGCTTGCTAAAAAACCATATATAAGTTTTTTGATTAATGGAAGTAGTATCGTATTATCAAACAGCTTATGTTGAAGTCTGGAAACTAAAATGGCCCAGTACCGATTGAACTAACAAACATTATTTCTGATACAGTACCTTGACTGTTTCGTGAGGTGTCAAATTTGTGGGGGCATAATCCATGCATTCCTTACGTGCTTTCAATATGTAATAAAGTTTAAAAAATATACACTGCAATGTGATGTGATTGAGGCAAACAAGTGTGATTTCAAAGTTAAATTCTTCGAGGTAGATGTGCCAAGAAGAAAATTATGATCAGTTTGTGTGATAGAGGGCTATGATCAAAGTTAAACTCTTTGAGGCAGCAGCTTGGTCTGCAAGTGCTCCCCGGCCACAATGCTGCCGCTCCACGTAGCGGTTTCCTCTTCTTCCAGGCTGTCAGAGCAGAATAAGTGTTAGTCATTCACGATTAATACATAAAATATCAAACAAGAGGCAAGGTACTTACGCGATGCCTTGGGCGGGTTAAAGCCCAACCTCTACCTCCTTTTCAGAGTGGAGGAGGGCTTTGTCGGCCTGGCACAGCCCGCAGGCTCACCTCCGGGCGCTGTAGAGTGGCTTTGCAAGGACGCTTGGCGGATGGGGACAGCCTCCATGGGTTCCTCGATGCAGATCCCACAGTAGGCTTCCTCTTGTGCGCATTGATAGGAGGGGCCGCCTTCCCTTCGCCAGCCGCGCTAGCGGTAGTTTTCCTCGAAGACTATTCATGACGCCACCTTCCTAGCATCATTGTTGCACTCGGCTTCACCGCCACCGACACCAGCATAGCTTGATGCATGACCGGGGTGGTGCAACATAGCACGAGTCGGCAGTGGAGGGTCAGAGGCAAGACCTTCGAAAGCCCAAGGGAGTAAAAACCAAGTCAGAGTTTGATGAAGGAAGCAAAAATCAATCAAAATACTTGTGTGTGCGGTGGATTGGCTCTGCTGAACCCATGATGTCCCTCGCCGAGCTAGTAGAGGTGGCCGTGGTCCTCCTTGGGGATCTCCAGGAAGTTAGCGATCCTAGCTTTGATGGCCTCCTTGTTCGTAGGAGTGCTGATCATTGTATTAGGGTCTGCCTAACTAGGATATTTTGGTATGTAGTCGTACCTGACCCTTAGGGCCCGGATTCGGCGACGCAGAAATGTCATTAGGAGTGTATACACGGTCACTCCCTCTTTTAGCCGCTTGATCTTGAGTACCTTGGTCGTTGGCTTCTCGGCAAGCAGTCCCTTGGCTCCGAAGGAGTCATGGTGAACTCTGGCAGACTTGGAGTCCCGTTGGCGATGTAGAACCCCGCCAATTCTTCACCGACTTGTTCACAGTATACTCCAAAATACTCTATCTTGATGTCTGTCTTGTTCCCTAGATCCAACCGGATCTGGAAGATAGTGCCATCACAAACGTTCGTCTTGTCCACTTGGGGCTGCGGCTTCATGTAGGCGCACCAAAAGTTGAAGTGGGGGCGGATGCTGATAAGGCACTTGCAAGACGTGATGAAGATCGCCACATGGAGGATCGAGCTGAGGTTGAGATTGTGCAGCTCCAACACGTTGAAGAAGGGCAGCCCCCGCAAGTTGTGCACGAGCTAAGAATGGTCACGGACGGCGGCGGCGGTGGAGAAGCCGCCTCGTCGGGGCGAGGTGCCGAAGCAGTAATTCCTCGTGTAGAGTGCCGTAGGGCGAAAATCGCCAGCGGCAGAAGCCTAATGGAGGTCAAGATCGTGGATGCTCATGGTGGACTCCTTGAAGTTCGACGCCATGAAGTCCAGAAGGTCGAGTGTCTCCCACGGGATAACTTCCTCCTTGTAGTCCCAAAGCGGCTCCTTGATCTGGAACTCAAATTGCTCCTTGCCCTTGCTGCGGCGCAGCCGAGCAGAGCAAGAGTTGGTGGCGAGAGCGCGGGATTTGGTGGAAGCTAAAATCTTGAAGCTTGCTAATGCAGTGTGAGGAAGACCCATGCAAGAGCAATGGAGCGCGGTAAAAGGTAAAAATCCCCTCTTTGTTATCCATGTCCAAAGACATTGAAGCGTCTGTCACCGATTGTTTGCCATGTGTCCCACTATTTCTTCGAAACATCCCATGACAGTGCGAAGATCAAGGAGGTTAATGGGCATGCATGGCAACCACTGACGTCACACACAACTGGCACGTCTCTTGGTGCTCCTTTGACCAACATTGACTTGTTTCAACTAGACCTGGTGACTCTTCGAGCTCCCGGTTGCTTGGAACGGGCTTAGACCAGTTCAATCTATTCAAGCCCGGCCCTGGGGCGTCACGTGCCGTCGTTCGCTTTGATTGAACTTGGCCCAAAAGACTTCTGACAGTTTCACAACCAACAGAGCACCTTTGGTGGGGACATAGATGCCAGTGCATCACCCTGACGACAATTAGTTCGTCAGAGCAACAACTCTGATAAAACGCAGATTTAAGAGTCGAGCTCTAATAGCTAATGCAAATTTCAGGGCACCCTAATGGTGGTTAAATCGCCAGAGCCTCGCTCCGATGATGTTGAACTTTCGGAGCGTAGCTCTAAAGGTACGAGAATAGCTCTGCCTGTTTGGAAAACCATTGGTGGCAACCCACCAAGGGTTCTACACAGTCTTGGAAAGCTCTCTTGTGAAGGGAATCCATAGTGTCTGCTCCCCTATGAGTGAAAGGTCAGACGATAACAAATTTGATCTAGAAGCATTTTGACTTCGATTTTGGTTAGGATGAGAGTTCTTAGGTTATCCCTCCCATAGGCTCTTGCTAGCAACATGATCGAGACTCCTACGCTAGATACCTTGCAGGAGTTCTGTCTGAATTCATGGCGTGCCCAGGATAACTGGTGAGAATAAAGTCAGACGATTAACTTGTTACTCACATAACGGCCGCACGCTTCTTCATCCGAGGATAGAGGTTGTTTAGACCTATGAATTACTAATCATCTTATTTCATGAACTTCTTGAGCTCATCAAGGCTAGTCTGCCGATCGACGACAAGGCGCAAGGCGCGCTCTGTCTGAAAATGATTATAAACCTCAGTCTAGACGAAGTATCAACAACTGAGATCTTGAAGAGCTTTGGGGCTACTGACAATTCCATGCCCCAGAGGACAGAAGAGGCCCAACAACCACAGGGTGCCCTAACTTTGTTCCTTGGACTCCTCTGGCAATACAGGGCGCATCGCCACCTTGGTGGGCTAGACAAGAACTTTGCTACGTATCTA
>NC_041385.1:348640462-348642682 GCF_002162155.2 Triticum dicoccoides | reverse complement strand
GGATAGGTATCTCGTACACTACGTCTTAGGACAATCATCTATGACAAAGCCCATATATGATCTTGCGATTGAAACCTTTGTAGATACAAACCCTAGTTCTCATACGAGGCGAGATCATCGATACAGACAAGCAAGAATTATAATATTACCTCGATCGAAGGGCCTGAACTTGGGTGAATCTTCCTCGTGTGCACCATCCGGATCTCCGACACTTGCGCTACCCTTAGATGGATATTGTCAAGAAAATACCAGGACAAGATCGGACATTGACAACACTCAGTGTTGTGTTACCTCTTGGGCGCATTGGCTCGAAGCCGGATCCGGCTGGTGGGTCCAATAGTTTGAGGCTGCTTTGTTGGCGTCATCTAGCAAAGATGATGGAGTTGAGCGACTTGTGTGGCAATGATGGTGGTGACGAGCGGAATTGGGTCGCGGTATGACCTCTATCGTTGATTGCTTGTCGGTCTTCTGGGATGTGTGTGCAATGTTTTTGTCGTGTAGCGGTGAAGTCAGAGCTACAGGTGTTGCGGCCAACATTGCGGCAACGATGCCTCGAGAAAGGCGGTTCTCTTGTATGACGATCTCCAGCACAAAGTTTGCAGTTTTCTGATATGAGGCTCATCGTCGAAGTCGGAGCTGCCTTGTCCTCGACGTGTTTTGAGTCCTATCACTAGCGTTTGTGGCCTGTTGATTGTTTTTTCTTAGTACGGCTTCACATGGCTGTTGTTGTCGGTAACAAAGTTTGAGTCACTTGCTCGAGGAGCGATGACGATGTGTGCTATCTTAGTTGTATTTTTATCCTCGATGGAGTGTATGTGCTGTTTCTGTCGTGTGCTCGGTCGGCTAATGGTGACCTTGAGACTGTCATGTTTCGTGACGCTCAACGAGGCAGGTGTATCAGTTTTAGCCTTGTTTTGGTAATTAACTACGGTCATCTCCATGTACACCTCAACATCTCCCCAAGCCCCAAGTGGACCTAGCATGAGAGCTCATGCATGTGCCATTGCACATCAACTCAATCGAGCTTGGCATGAATATCCATTGGACTTGGTTACTACCTCATCGTGGAACCACATGTGTCTTTAGGTACGTGGACGACCCCCGCCAAGGATCTAAGGAACCTCGCGAAGTCCGAGAAGAGGAGCTAGAAGGGCACATGGAAGGAGGAGCCCAGCAGCTGGAAGAAGAAGTGACGCACAGACGACCCCGTGCGCGCGGCCCCTCTGGACCCCGTGCGCACGAGCTATCCAGAGACTTTCTGGATACCCCGTGCGCACGGGCCCCCTAGACCCCATGCGCACAGGCACCCGCTGGAGCTGTTGACCTCCCCGTGCGCACGGGCCTGTATCGTGCACACGGGGCCCCGTGTCCACAGGGGTACTTTAGCCCGTGCGCATGGGCCTGCCTGCGAGCTGAACGGGGAATGCCCCTTGTGCCCTTCCACTTTGTCCCTCACCTCCAGCCACCTATATATTCCGTACCTAGGTCATTTGTTAGGTTAGCAAAGGATATGATATGATTTAGAGAGGGCTTTGCTCATCTACCTCTTCCTTGGATCAAGACCTCCTAAGGGAGAAGGATCCCCATCATAGGATCATCAAGACCTCCTATGGGCGAAGGATCTCTCTAGATCATCAAGACCTCATTTCCTCTTGGATTTGGGATGAACCTTACCATGTATCCTTGTTCCCTTTGATTGTTCATGTACCTCATGGATCTTATGTGTTTGTTAATCTAGTGGATGTGTGATTGGGCTTGTTCTTGAGTGTTCCTCTTGTGATTTCTCCACGTTCTTCCCGGTGTTCTTCGTGGATTTCCCCTCCAATTCGTGAAAGATCACCAATTAGGGTCTCCACCCTACATCATCTTGGATCAGAGCTTAGGTTCTCGCCAATTTGGAGTCTCCCTCCTTCATTTTGTAACCTAGTTTTGTTTGTTTTTGTCCCAATTCGAAAATCCCCACCAAAAATAGTCTCACCATTTTTTTGGCCATTTGTTGGTTCTTGTGAGATTTTGTTGTGTTTGATCCACGATTTTGTTGTTTGGCAAGTAGATCTTGGCCTTCCCCATCTCCCTACCACGAAATCCACCCCCAATTTTTCATTTCCCCTTCAAATATGTGGTTCAAATCATGAAATTTCAGCCACCCCTGTGCCCATGGGCTCCCGACCCCATGCGCACGGCCCCCGAAAAGTCTCTGGATACCCCGTGCCCACCTCC
>NC_041385.1:348636759-348640359 GCF_002162155.2 Triticum dicoccoides | reverse complement strand
AGTTGCCACCGCTTCATCGTTTAGGTCATAACTTTCACATCCAGAGTCCGATTTCGTGTTCTTTAGCTCGTTGCGTAGCTATTGCCATCTACGTTCAATCTAGATAGGTTCCACCACCATTTGACTCCCATCAAAATTTTGCCATCTTTGTTTCCTTTCCGCATACACCACCCACCATACTCTTTGACCACCTTAACCCAATTTTGACCCATTTTGTTGGCAACTCCCACTTGACCCTAATATTGAGTGACGATTAGTTCGCCCTGGGAGCAGCTCCCAGCGACCGTTTCTGGTCGTTTGCCAGGGTAGGGTGTCAGGGTGACCCTGAGACCCATAAGGCCCATTTAAGTGTTTTTTCTAAATTGCCATGTTAAACTTTGAAACAAAAAAAATGTCGAGTGATCTAGATATTTTCGGCCATGCTAAACTTTAAAACTGCCATCCTTTATATAAAAAATGCCATATGAACAAAAAAAATGCACAAATTTATAAAAATGCCATGCTCAGAATAAATATTGAAAATTGCCGTGCTACTTTATAAAACTGACATCCTCTAGAGAAAATATTTTATCTGGATAAGCCCCCAAAGAAACCTGCCATGCAATAAAAAAAATGCCATCCTCTCAACATTAAAAATGTCATCCTCTTGAAATAAAAAATGCCATCCTCTTTATAATAAAAATGACATGCTCTCAAAAATAAATATGCCCCTTGTTGATAAGAAAACTGCCATATTATTAGTAATAAAAATGCCATGCTCTTAATCATAAAAATATCATGTTACTAATTATTAAATGCCATGCTCTTAATAAAAAATTTCATGGCTGCATTGAAAAAGACATGGAAATTGCCATGCTACATATAATAAAAATGCACATGGCAAGTTTAGGGGGAAAAATCACCTCTAAAAAATAAGGATTTTTGTTCTTTCAAACAATGGGAAATTTCGGGATTTTTTTTCTTTTTCAAATAAAAATGAATATAAAAACAAAATAACTCGAATACATAAAAGGTGTTTGAGCGCAACCCTGTAGCCCAACTAGTGAGTGCGCGTAGCTATACTGTAGGAGGGCATGAGTTCGATCTGCACTTTTTTTGAAGAAAAAAAATAAAAAAGGTCATTCGCCAGGAGAGCAGTTGCAGCGAACTCTTTTAGGGATCTGACGTGGTGTCAGATTTGCGCCAAGATCCGTGCGGCCAGATCAGATGGCAGGAAGGGCGTTCGCCAGCATCAGCCTCCTGGTGAACGTTCGCCAAATAGCATTTCCGTTAGTACAAACTCATTGAAATAAATAAATAGATTTCAGTGTAAACTTGTCTCCAGAAAGTAAATTGAAGTTTTTCATAACCATGCATTACTTTTTGAAGACGATGCACTAGAACCCTACCCAGATGTAGGATGTGCAATATACTTGATAAATACACCCTGAAGCACCTAAATTTATCATTTGGTACTCCATATAGACCGCCGGAGAGGCTCAATACAAACATACACTACGCATTACATTGATTCTTATCCTTGATCAGTGTGCACATGTTATAATCCAATTTGCTTCTGGCTAAGATTAGTGGTTGGTCTTCTGCTGGACGCACATGCAAGTTCCTTAGATCCTGATCTGCAAGTTCACAGCCATTCTTTCTTCAAAAGTGTAATATGTTGATTCACGCATGTGGCAGGCCACAGAGATGGGATTGCAGATAACAGAAATGCTCTATGAGAAGATAAAGATCAACAAGATAATGTCAAGGATCACTGGAAAGCCTGAAGAGCAGGTAGTCCTTCAGAACTTGTTGCCCATGCTTTTGCCTATCCAACAGCAACAGGAATCTGCATTGTGCTGATTGCTGTTTCTTGTAGATTGACGAGGACACGAAGTTTGACTGTTTCATGAGTCCTTGGGAGGCCAAGGATTATGGAATAATTGACAGCATTGTAGATGAGGGCAAACTTGGATTGGTAGCTCCTGTATCGGGAGCTGTGCCACCCCCAAAATCACGTGTGTGGTACTTGTGGAACGCTTCAGGACCAACTAGAAAAATAATGAAAAATCTACCTTCAGAGGAAAAGCTCATTCGAAATGGCAATGGCAGTGTAAGTGGAGCTGATGGAATGCTGAAGGAGGCCTCATCAACTTGAGATATGTCTACCAGCTTACAGCATCACCATGGGTTTAGGATCAAAGATGTGGCTTGCTATACAGGCCAGAGCATACAATGTGCAATTTTCAGGGTGCAGGTCTGTATGCCTTGCCGGTACTCGAAGATTGACTGTAGTGCTGTTTGTATGCTGTATTGTACTCCCTCCGTCCCAAAATATAAGAACGTTTTTGACATTATGCTAGTGTGAAAAACATTCTTATATTTTGGGATGGAGGGAGTATTATTTTTTCCTGTATACCGGTTGATTTATTGATCTTGCAGTGCAACCATCATTTCGCAGGAGAATATAGCATCCCTTGCTTATCTTGTGCCCTTGATGTATACTTGTTTTTGTCATGGGGTACACGTGCATCTCTGGCAGATCTTGTAAACCGTGGTACCGCAAATTTTGTTTAATGGCTATTGTATAACGGTTTGGCGGTACCGTGGAAGGCATGGCAGAGCGGATCCTTCTTACCATACTGCATAATTCACTGGAAGTAGATAAACATAGTTCCTGCCACCATAGTTCACTGAAAGTTCATCGCGCAAACATAAACATAGTATATAACCTAATCTAAACTGCTCTAGTCCTTGACATGGAGATGAAACTCCATTGTGGAGTTGGAGAGGACGAAGGCGAGCTCGAACTCCTTATTGCCTTGAGCTGTGCAGCGGCACCTTCTTCTTCGGCCATGACTGCATCATTCGCCTTGGCGAGCTCACGCTTCGCCTTGCGGAAGCGCTTGGTGGTCGACCAAAGGATGTCGTTGAGGCGGTTGAACTCCCTCCACGCCCTTCCACCGCCATTGTCGGAGAGGACGCAACACTCCCTCGCTTGCACGTGGCGCCATTCTTGATCGGGGGGCGATGGAGCTCCCGGCCTCGTCATCCTGGCAGGCTTGGTTGTGCGGCAGTGAGGCGCCGAGGCCCTCTCGGCCGTGGTCTTCCTCTGTTGCACGTGGGTCGGATGAAGCTCCTGGTCTCGTTGTTGTGGTGGGCTCGCTTGTGCGGTGGCGAGCCGCCGCGGCCCCCTCGGCCACCACGTCGGCGTCCTCCGCTCGACATCGAGGCGGTCGAAGAGGGGATGTGGAGAGAGAGAGAGGGAGGGAGGTAGGGAGGGAGGGAGGGAGGGAGGGAGGAAGGGAGAGAGAGAGAGAGAACAGTGGAGGAGGGTCGGGGATTTATCGGATAGGGACCCTAAAAAGCACTGGATCCGGTAAATATAGTGGCCTTGAGCTGTGCAGCGGCACCTTCTTCTTCGGCCGTGACTGCATCATTCGCCTTGGCGAGCTCACGCTTCGCCTTGCGGAAGCGCTTGGTGGTCGACCAAAGGATGTCGTCGAGGCGGTTGAACTCCCTCCACGCCCTTCGACCGCCATTGTCGGAGAGGGCGCAACACTCCCTCGCTTGCACGTGGCGCCATTCTTGACCGGGGGGCGATGGAGCTCCCGGCCTCGT
>NC_041385.1:348604326-348635842 GCF_002162155.2 Triticum dicoccoides | reverse complement strand
AGCACTGGATCCGGTAAATATAGTGGCCACGCCCAAGTTTTACGGACCACACAAATATTCTTTTACAGGCTGGACCTTTTTTTACGAGATCTGTTCAAGCCGAATTTTTCATATTTCCTGTAAATTGACCGGGATTTTAAGGGAGTGAGGTTATACAGATCTGCTAGAGATGCTCTTAGGATTTGCTGTCTACTTCGGTAAGACTATCGAGCTATTTGAGCTTTTCTGTATACAACACTGTCACATCCGGGTGATGATGCGTAGGATCATAAAATTGGGGGTGCCAAATAGTATAATTTAATCTAAATGTCATCATAATCCTAGCAAATACTTGTGAAATAGCATCAAGTTGCTGAACAGTTGGTGTCTACTGCATATCATAAATTAGATTGCATTTCTAGAGGGCTGCCTGTTGGAAATATTAACAATTTATCGATTAATCTAATCCATGAGTAGAGTAAGCATGACAACCACACTATGTGATGAGTCCAATTTACATGATGTTTTTCATACTATTTTGTGCCTACAAGTTGGGCTTTGTGGAATTTTACCGCGTTCACGCACTTCTTTTTGTTGTTAATCCTTCAGGTGACGTCTTTTGAAGCAATATTCAATTAATGAAGAAAACCCTAAACAATGGTAGTGGAATCATGTATTAAAGGTGATGAACACTTCCATAAGAAAATCAAGCAAGAAGGCCAAAGAAACAGTCGTCGTTGCTCTTCCAGAGCGAACGATGGCGTAACGCGCTCGCATGAGTGGTCGTTTGGCGCCCCACCACCTCGTGGGGATCAGTTATTTTCACCCCGTCGAAACGAATCATGAGAGCGACGAACAGAGTCTCTAGAAACTCATCCAGAAGGCAGAACCCTAGCATCCAAAGCCCATCCGTAGGGAGGAACGACCGAGAGAAGAAGGGGATTCCTCTCACCGAGTGAGCAATGACATCATCATCAACATCTACATCATCACCACCTTCATCATCATCATCATCATCATCATCATCATCATCATCATCATCATCATCGTCTGCAACTGTAGGATCGAAGAAGATAGGTTTAGGGGGGTGATGCGGAGCATCCCACAGTCATCCCCATGGACCTACCTACGTCTCCGACACCACTTGGACTAGTAATAAGAGCTCAAGCAAAGGCTATCGAAACCAAGGTGAACTCGCTCCTCTTCGAACTACCATTTTCTACATGTGAGACATGGCTACTACCTCAAGTGGAAAACATATGTGTGACCAGGTACTTAGAGGGAAGCCACGGGACAACTACATCCAACAGACAAGCTAGCGAGGACACCAAGTACAAGGAACAAGAAGAAGAGCTGCCAGAAAATCTCCAGCCACCGGACGACCGGACCAGGCCGGGCGTCTGACGCCTGAAGCGCTAGCTAGCCAGCCAAGTCCCAGCCAACGAACGCTACAATAGCCGGAAGATAGACGTGGACCGGACGTCCGATGCCTCCCAGCCACCGGACAACCGAGCCCCTCCGGACGACCGGTGCCACACATTAGAAGGAAAATTAACAAAAATCCGAGACCTTCGGACGACCGACGACTGGACGACCGACCTCCTCCGGAAATCCGACCCCGCGTGATCTAAGCCGAAATGTCGGATGTCCGACCGCTACCAGACGTTTGGACCCTCATGAGCCATCGGACGTCCAGTAGCTGCCGGACGACCGACGCTTGTCTGCGCACAGTGTGTTGGGCCGAGGCCCATGTACCCTTCGCCCACTTAGACTATATATACTCCTCCTTCTCCCTATTTCTAGGGTTAGCATTGGTTTTGTTCATTTGAGAGATAGAGCTTTGCTCATGCACTTCATACTGGCCTCTAAGGAGAAGACCCCCAAGTGGTTCAAGACCCCTCACGGGAAGACCCCTCAAGACCTCCTCACGGAGAAAAACTAGCACCTCTTGTATCGTCCTTTGTTGCGTTTGGATCTTGTATCATCCTTTATCACTGGTGCAGAGACCTGCTATACAAACGGTTTTTAACCCCTTTCCACGACGGTGTTTGGAATCGTCGCCAAGTGAGTGTGGGCGATAGGGGGGTCCTTCCCACACGACCCAGAAACCGTCGGGGATAGGCCCTCCTGGCACACAGGCTGGGGCAAAATGAGCACGTGTGCGATCTAGCGGGGCATCGAAACCCAATTGTTTCTGTTCGTATGTACATCCCGCACGGTGAATCCCAGAAAAACATTTCCGTTCATATGTATATCACACACAGTTTTTTGTGTGGAAACGTTTGTGCAGGTGGCCTAACGCAAACAGTTCTCTACCGAAAGCCGTGTGTGATTGTTAGTTGATCGAACACGCTTACTTTCTATAAACCGTGTGGGTTGTTTGAGTTCATCGCCCATAGTGCTGTCTGAGTAACCTTCTGCAATAGAAAACCCAAATAAGCAGGGTAATTAGCCTATTATTGATAATCCATGTACTAATCAAATTGATATTTCTTATAAAACACACCAGATATTTCATATCCGTATGACAGCAACCAGGATTTCATAATCGAATTACATCAGATAGCTTCTGCACTCAGTTACGCCATGACACAACAGCACCAAGTTTTCACATGCAACATCGAAAACCTTTGGAAAGTAGCATCATACACGATAAATAGGCGGATGAATCTCATTCGGGAAACTGCAGAAGCGGAAGGCAAATATTAAGCCTTCAATGATGTTGAATGTCCTTGCAACTTTAGGCCAGTGGCTATGGATAATTGCTCGCCCAACCTTCGGCCTCTTCATGAAGACTTCAATATTGTACCGTAGGTGTTGAATGAATACCTTCCTCGCCTCTTGACCATGCAAGTGGTCTGAGAGGTAATCATCGGTGAACTGCTTTGAAAAGTACTGAAAACAAATATATGCATAAATCACTGTTATAAATTTTGAAATGGCGTAAGGGGTAAAAACAAGGTAAAAGAGTTAGTACCATCCTATATTTGACTGATGTCTTCTTCATTGTGTGAACAAAGATCTTGCTGTTATTCATCGCAAGTTTCTTCATCCTAACAATCTTTCTGAGTTTCTTGACTTGAATGATATTCATGGACATCTCATTTCCCCATATGCAAAATGGGTCGAACAGTGGGTCTAAGCCTCTGATAGCAGGACCTACATGTATAAGACCAAATTGTAAGAACCTCAATATTAGAATGATTCCTGCTACTGCACAATAATGTGCTATTAGCGAAAGGACCATGCTTGAGCAAACCTCGATGGTAAACCGCAGTGTCTCCCATTGTTTCCCTACAACACACATAAGGAAGATCTTGATCAGGTTAACTGAGAGTTGCCATACTATCAGTAGAATATGTATTGAGTACAACCAAATTTGATTTATTTCACATGCATAACAATACAAAATTGTACCCAAAGCAAATGAAAATAAAATTGTAGAACTGAACCAAACAGTTAAAGGGACAACAGACCAAATGAACCAAGATAGTTAACTGAGCACGAAATTGCAGAATAGAAACATGTACTAGAAGATAAGACAGTTAACAAAACAAAGAATGCTTGACAACATTACTACGAAATGTAGAAATTGTTGGACCAAACTGTTAACTGAACATTACATTTCAGAGGATCAAATTTTTAACTGAACATCAGATTGCATATTAACATTACAGAGGACAAATCACTAGAAGGCACTGGCGGTGGCCTCAAGAAAACAACATGTACTGTATTTTAAAGTAGACAACCGCGTGGCGGTGTCGACGGTGGCCTCGAAGACGAGGTGCGCCTCCAAGATCTGGCGGTCGACACGCATGGCAGCCATAGCAACCTCGTGCGCGCATACGGCTGCGATTTGCTTCTCTGCTGCCAGATGCTACTGAGCTCCATGTCGTACTGCGTGCGAAATGGCTGTGGGTGGCGCTTAATTGGAGGAGGGGGATAGTGATTTCGACGGAAGGTGTCCCACCGTCGGTCGGGGCATGTGGGACGGGAAAGGAGGAGGATGGTGTGGGTGGGGTGTGGATTACCTGACCATATCGACGAGGCCGCACAACAAGAAGAAGGGTCGGCTGCGAGGAGGCCGCACTGCAAGAAGAAGGGTCACCAGCGAGGAGGCGGCGCTACAAGAAGAAGGGTCGCCGGCGAGGAGGCGGCGCTGCAAGAAGAAGGGTAGCCGGCGAGGAGGTGGCGCTGCAGGAAGAAGGGTCGCCGGCGAGGAGGCTGAGGTTCCAATAAGCAGTAGTGAAGGTTTCAACTTGGAAAGCAAGGAGGAATACTAGAAATGTGGCTTTTGGTGGGAGGGAGGGGTGGGGAGATAGATATTTCCGCGGTGGCAGAAAAATTTCGCTCGGTGCCGCGAGAAACTGGCGTGCAAGTGCGGTTCAAGAGGGGGCGATGGACTGTAGACGACGAAGCTTCCTGCGTAAGCCAGACAAAACAGTGCGCCAAGATATTTTATATCGCATCCCACACGATTCTTTCTAGTAAACTGTTTATGGTATACCTAAATTTTTCATTATGTTTTGAAAGACAAAATGGTGTTACGGAGGGAAAGGATGGTGTTTGAATTGCTAGAACATTGTTGAAAAATCACATGTGTGTCTTTGGGTGAATTTATAGGTCCCATGCAAGAAATGGGAATGTAATTCAAACATCTGGGCATCGTGGCTCGGACGGGAACATTGAGAAATTTGGTTTTTAAATTCCAGGAAATTCAAAACTCGCCTGAAAATCATGAAACTTGGCATGGTGTCATTTCATGGCACCAACATGCCGTGGTAAAAAAATTGGCCGCATTTGGACAAGTTGTTGGTATAAGCTTCTTGCAAACCGGAGCTTCTCTCGAGAAGACTCGTGGTTCCTGTTGGGGAACGTAGTAATTTCAAAAAAATTCCTACGCACACGCAAGATCATGGTGATGCATAGCAACGAGAGGGGAGAGTGTCGTCTGTTGGAAATATGCCCTAGAGGCAATAATAAAAGCATTATTATTATATTTCCTTGTTCATGATAATTGTCTTTATTCATGCTATAATTGTGTTATCCGGAAATCGTAATACATGTGTGAATAACAGACATCAACATGTCCCTAGTGAGCCTCTAGTTGACTAGCTCGTTGATCAACAGATAGTCATGGTTTCCTGACTATGGACACTGGATGTCATTGATAACGAGATCACATCATTAGGAGAATGATGTGATGGACAAGACCCAATCCTAAACATAGCACAAGATCGTATAAGTTCGTTTGCTAGAGTTTTCCAATGTCAAGTATCTTTTCCTTAGACCATGAGATCGTGTAACTCCCGGATATCGTAGGAGTGCTTTGGGTATGCCAAACGTCACAACGTAACTGGGTGACTATAAAGGTAGACTACAGGTATCTCCGAAAGTGTCTGTTGAGTGACATGGATCAAGACTGGGATTTGTCACTCCGTATGACGGAGAGGTATCACTGGGCCCACTCGGTAATGCATCATCATAATGAGCTCAGAGTGACCAAGTGTCTGGTCACGGGATCATGCATTACGGTACGAGTAAAGTGACTTGCTGGTAACGAGATTGAACGAGGTATTGGGATACCGACGATCGAATCTCGGGCAAGTAACATATCGATAGACAAAGGGAATAGCGTACGGGGTTGATTGAATCCTCGACATCGTGGTTCATCCGATGAGATCATCGTGGAGCATGTGGGAGCCAACATGGGTATCCAGATCCCGCTGTTGGTTATTGACCGGAGAGTCGTCTCGGTCATGTCTGCTTGTCTCCCGAACCCGTAGGGTCTACACACTTAAGGTTCGGTTACGCTAGGGTTGTAGGGATATGTATATGCAGTGACCCGAATGTTGTTCGGAGTCCCGGATGAGATCCCGGACGTCACGAGGAGTTCCGGAATGGTCCGGAGGTAAAGATTTATATATGGGAAGTCCTGTTTCGGGCATCGGGACAAGTTTCGGGGTTATCGGTATTGTACCGGGACCACCGGAAGGGTCCCGGGGGTCCACCGGGTGGGTCCACCTGTCCCGGGGGGCCACATGGGCTGTAAGGGGGTGCGCCTTGGCCTAATGGGCCAAGGGCACCAGCCCCACATAGGCCCATGCGCCTAGGGTTTAAGGGGGCAAGAGTCCTAGGAGGGTAAGGCACCTCCTAGGTGCCTTGGGGGGGAGGGAAACCCCCCTTGGCCGCCGCACCCCCTAGGAGATTGGATCTCCTAGGGCCGGCCACCCCCCCTTGGCACCCCTATATATAGTGGGGGAGAGGAGGGACTTCACACCTGAACGCCTTGGCCTTTGGTTGCCTCCTTCTCCCTCCCCAACACCTCCTCCACCTCCATAGTGCTTAGCGAAGCTCTGCCGGAGTACTGCAGCTCCATCAACACCACGCCGTCGTGCTGCTGCTGGTGCCATCTCCCTCAACCTCTCCTCCCTCCCTTGCTGGATCAAGAAGGAGGAGACGTGGCTGTTCCGTACGTGTGTTGAACGCGGAGGTGCCGTCCGTTCGGCGCTGGTCATCGGTGATTTGGATCACGTCGAGTACGACTACATCATCACCGTTCTTTTGAACGCTTCCGTGCGCGATCTACAAAGGTATGTAGATGCATCTAATCACTCGTTGCTAGATGAACTCCTAGATGATCTTGGTGAAACGAGTAGGAAAATTTTTGTTTTCTGCAACGTTCCCCAACAGTGGTATCAGAGCTAGGTCTATGCGTAGTTCTTCTTGCGCGAGTAGAACACAATTTGTTGTGGGCGTAGATTTGTCAACTCTCTTGCCGTTACTAGTCATTTCTTGCTTCAGCGGTATTGTGGGATGAAGCGGCCCGGACCAACCTTACACGTACGCTTACGTGAGACCGGTTCCACCGACTAACATGCACTAGATGCATAAGGTGGCTGGCGGGTGTCTGTCTCTCCTACTTTAGTTGGAGCGGAATCGATGAACAGGGTCCTTATGAAGGGTAAATAGAAGTTGACAAATCACGTTGTGGCTTTAACGTAGGTAAGAAAACGTTCTTGCTAGAACCCTAATTCAGCCACGTAAAACTTGCAACAACAATTAGAGGACGTCTAACTTGTTTTTGCAGCAAGTGGTTTGTGATATGATATGGCCAAAGTTGTGATGAATGATGAATGATCTATATGTGATGTATGAGATGTTCATGCTATTGTAATAGGAATCACGACTTGCATGTCGATGAGTATGACAACCGGCAGGAGCCATAGGAGTTGTCTTTATTCTTTTATATGACCTGCGTGTCATCAAGAAACGCCATGTAAATTACTTTACTTTATTTCTAAACGCGTTAGCCATAGTAGTAGAAGTAATAGTTGGCGAGCAACTTCATGGAGACACGATGATGGAGATCATGATGATGGATATCATGGTGTCAAGCCGGTGACAAGATGATCATGGAGCCCCAAGATGGAGATCAAAGGAGCTATGTGATAATGGCCATATCATGTCACGTTTATTATTTGATTGCATGTGATGTTTATCATGTTTTGCATCTTGTTTACTTAGAACGACGGTAGTAAATAAGATGATCCCTCACAATAATTTCAAGAAGTGTTCCCCCTAACTGTGCACCGTTGCGACAGTTCGCTGTTTCAAAACACCACGTGATGATCGGGTGTTTTATTCAGACGTTCACATACAACGGGTGTAAGACAGATTTACACATGCAAACACTTAGGTTGACTTGACGAGCCTAGCATGTACAGACATGGCCTCGGAACACAGAAGACCGAAAGGTCGAGCATGAGTCGTATAGAAGATACGATCAACATGAAGATGTTCACCGATGTTGACTAGTCCGTCTCACGTGATGATCGGACACGGTCTAGTTTAACTCGGATCATGTAATACTTAGATGACTAGAGGGATGTCTAATCTAAGTGGGAGTTCACTAATAATTTGATTAGTTGAACTTAATTATCATGACCTTAGTCTAAAATCTTTGCAATATGTCTTGTAGATCAAATGGCCAACGTAGTCCTCAACTTCAACGCGTTCCTAGAGAAAACTAAGCTGAAAGACGATGGCAGCAACTATACGGACTGGGTCCGGAACCTGAGGATCATCCTCATAGCTGCCAAGAAAGATTATGTCCTACAAGCACCGCTTGGTGACGCACCCGTTCTCCCTGCGGAACAAGACGTTATGAACGCTTGGCAGGCACGTTCCGATGACTACTCCCTCGTTCAGTGCGGCATGCTTTACAGCCTAGAGCCGGGGCTCCAAAAGCGTTTTGAGAGACATGGAGCATATGAGATGTTCGAAGAGCTGAAAATGGTTTTCCAAGCTCATGCCCGGGTCGAGAGATATGAAGTCTCCGACAAATTCTTCAGCTGTAAGATGGAGGAAAACAGTTCTGTCAGTGAGCACATACTCACTATGTCTGGGTTGCATAACCGCTTGACACAGCTGGGAGTTAATCTCCCGGATGATGCGGTCATTGACAGAATCCTCCAGTCGCGTCCACCAAGCTACAAGAGCTTTGTGATGAACTTCAATATGCAGGGGATGGAAAAGACCATTCCTGAAGTATTTGCTATGCTGAAATCAGCAGAGGTAGAAGTCAGGAAGGAACATCAAGTGTTGATGGTCAATAAAACCACTAAGTTCAAGAAAGGCAAGGGTAAAAGGAACTTCAAGAAGGACGGCAAGGAGGTTGCCGCGCCCGGCAAGCAAGCTGCCGGGAAGAAGCCAAAGAATGGACCCAAGCCCGAGACTGAGTGCTTTTATTGCAAGGGAAGCGGTCACTGGAAGCGGAACTGCCCTAAGTACTTAGCGGATAAGAAGGCCGGCAAAACCAAAGGTATA
The DNA here is from genome assembly GCF_002162155.2 of Triticum dicoccoides. Taxonomy (NCBI): domain Eukaryota; kingdom Viridiplantae; phylum Streptophyta; class Magnoliopsida; order Poales; family Poaceae; genus Triticum; species Triticum dicoccoides. The sequence goes on along the minus strand of NC_041385.1, from coordinate 348,627,034 downwards.
TGTGATATGCATGTAATTGATGTGTACCTTACTAGTGCCCGTAGTGGCTCCTGGGTATTTGATACCGGTGCAGTTGCTCACATTTGTAACTCAAAGCAGGGGCTGCGGAATAAGCGGAAACTGGCAAAGGACGAGGTGACGATGCGCGTCGGGAATGGTTCCAAGGTCAATGTGATCGCCGTCGGCACGCTACCTCTGCATCTCCCTTCAGGATTAGTTTTAAACCTTAATAATTGTTATTTAGTGCCAGCTTTGAGCATGAACATTGTATCGGGATCTCGTTTAATTCGAGATGGCTACTCTTTTAAATCTGAGAATAATGGTTGTTCCATTTTTATGAGAGATATGTTTTATGGTCATGCTCCTATGGTGAATGGTTTATTCTTTATGAATCTCGAACGTGATGCTACACATGTTCATAATGTGAGTACCAAAAGAAGTAAGGTTGATAATGATAGTCCCACATACTTGTGGCACTGCCGCCTTGGTCACATAGGTGTCAAACGCATGAAGAAGCTCCATGCTGATGGACTTTTAGAGTCTCTTGATTATGTATCATTTGACACGTGCGAACCATGCCTTATGGGTAAAATGACCAAGACTCCGTTCTCAGGAACAATGGAGCGAGCAACCGACTTATTGGAAATCATACATACTGATGTGTGCGGTCCGATGAGTGTTGAGGCTCGCGATGGCTATCGTTATGTTCTTACTCTCACTGATGATTTAAGTAGGTATGGGTATATCTACTTAATGAAACACAAGTCTGAAACCTTTGAAAAGTTCAAGGAATTTCAGAGTGAGGTTGAAAATCAACGTGACAGGAAAATCAAGTTTCTACGATCAGATCGTGGAGGAGAATACTTGAGTCACGAGTTTGGGGCACACTTAAGAAAATGTGGAATAGTTTCACAACTCACGCCGCCTGGAACACCTCAGCGTAATGGTGTGTCCGAACGTTGTAATCGCACTCTGTTAGATATGGTGCGATCTATGATGTCTCTTACCGATTTACCGCTTTCTTTTTGGGGCTATGCTTTAGAGACTGCCGCATTCACTTTAAATAGGGCTCCGTCGAAATCCGTTGAGACGACACCATATGAATTGTGGTTTGGGAAGAAACCTAAGCTGTCGTTTCTAAAAGTTTGGGGATGCGATGCTTATGTCAAGAAACTTCAACCTGAAAAGCTCGAACCCAAGTCGGAAAAATGCGTCTTCATAGGATACCCAAAAGAAACTATTGGGTACACCTTCTACCTCAGATCCGAAGGCAAGATCTTTGTTGCCAAGAATGGGTCCTTTCTGGAGAAAGAGTTTCTCTCGAAAGAAGTGGGAGGAAAGTAGAGCTTGATGAAGTATTACCTCTTGAACCGGAAAATGGCGCAACTCAAGAAAATGTTCCTGAGGTGCCAGCACCGACTAGAGAGGGAGTTAATGATAATGATCAAGATACTTCTGATCAAGCCCCTACTGAAATTCGAAGGTCCACAAGGACACGTTCTGCACCAGAGTGGTACGGCAACCCTGTCTTGGAAATCATGCTGTTAGACAATGGTGAACCTTCGAACTATGAAGAAGCGATGGCGGGCCCGGATTCCGACAAGTGGCTGGAAGCCATGAAATCCGAGATAGGATCCATGTATGAAAACGAAGTATGGACTTTGACTGACTTGCCTGTTGAACGACGAGCCATAGAAAATAAATGGATCTTTAAGAGGAAGACAGACGCGGATGGTAATGTGACCATCTATAAAGCTCGGCTTGTCGCTAAGGGTTATCGACAAGATCAAGGGGTTGACTACGATGAGACTTTCTCACCGGTAGCAAAGCTGAAGTCCGTCCGAATCATGTTAGCAATTGCCGCATTCTATGATTGCAAAATATGGCAAATGGACGTCAAAACCGCATTCCTTAATGGTTTCCTTAAGGAAGAATTGTATATGATGCAGCCGGAAGGTTTTGTCGATCCTAAGAATGCTGACAAAGTGTGCAAGCTCCAACGCTCGATTTATGGGCTGGTGCAAGCATCTCGGAGTTGGAACATTCGCTTTGATGAGATGATCAAAGCGTTTGGGTTTACACAGACTTATGGAGAAGCCTGCGTTTACAAGAAAGTGAGTGGGAGCTCTGTAGCATTTCTCATATTATATGTAGATGACATACTGTTGATGGGAAATGATATAGAACTCTTGGACAGCATCAAGGCCTACTTGAATAAAAGTTTTTCAATGAAGGACCTTGGAGAAGCTGCTTATATATTAGGCATCAAAATCTATAGAGATAGATCGAGACGCCTCATAGGTCTTTCACAAAGCACATACCTTGATAAGATATTGAAGAAGTTCAATATGGATCAATCCAAGAAGGGTTTCTTGCCTGTGTTACAAGGTGTGAAACTGAGCTCAGCTCAATGTCCGACCACGGCAGAAGATATAGAAGATATGAGTGTCATCCCCTATGCCTCAGCCATAGGTTCTATTATGTATGCCATGCTGTGTACCAGACCTGATGTTAACCTTGCCGTCAGTTTGGTAGGAAGGTACCAAAGTAATCCCGGCAAGGAACACTGGACAGCGGTCAAGAATATCCTGAAGTACCTGAAAAGGACTAAGGAAATGTTTCTCGTTTATGGAGGTGACGAAGAGCTCGTCGTAAAAGGTTACGTCGACGCTAGCTTCGACACAGATCTGGATGACTCTAAGTCACAAACCGGATACGTGTATATTTTGAATGGTGGGGCAGTAAGCTGGTGCAGTTACAAGCAAAGCGTCGTGGCGGGATCTACATGTGAAGCGGAGTACATGGCAGCCTCGGAGGCAGCACATGAAGCAATATGGGTGAAGGAGTTCATCACCGACCTAGGAGTCATACCCAATGCGTCGGGGCCGATCAAGCTCTTCTGTGACAACACTGGAGCTATTGCACTTGCCAAGGAGCCCAGGTTTCACAAGAAGACAAGGCACATCAAGCGTCGCTTCAACTCCATTCGTGAAAATGTTCAAGATGGAGACATAGAGATTTGTAAAGTACATACGGACCTGAATGTAGCAGATCCGTTGACTAAACCTCTCCCTAGAGCAAAACATGATCAACACCAGAATTCCATGGGTGTTCAATTCATCACAATGTAACTAGATTATTGACTCTAGTGCAAGTGGGAGACTGTTGGAAATATGCCCTAGAGGCAATAATAAAAGCATCATTATTATATTTCCTTGTTCATGATAATTGTCTTTATTCATGCTATAATTGTGTTATCTGGAAATCGTAATACATGTGTGAATAATAGACATCAACATGTCCCTAGTAAGCCTCTAGTAGACTAGCTCGTTGATCAACAGATAGTCATGGTTTCCTGACTATGGACACTGGATGTCATTGATAACGAGATCACATCATTAGGAGAATGATGTGATGGACAAGACCCAATCCTAAACATAGCACAAGATCGTGTAGTTCGTTTGCTAGAGTTTTGCAATGTCAAAGTATCTTTTCCTTAGACCATGAGATCGTGTAACTCCCGGATACCGTAGGAGTGCTTTGGGTATGCCAAACGTCACAACGTAACTGGGTGACTATAAAGGTAGACTACGGGTATCTCCGAAAGTGTCTGTTGGGTGACATGGATCAAGACTGGGATTTGTCACTCCGTATGACGGAGAGGTATCACTGGGCCCACTCGGTAATGCATCATCATAATGAGCTCAGAGTGACCAAGTGTCTGGTCACGGGATCATGCATTACGGTACGAGTAAAGTGACTTGCTGGTAACGAGATTGAACGAGGTATTGGGATACCGACGATCGAATCTCGGGCAAGTAACATATCGATAGACAAAGGGAATAGCGTACGGGGTTGATTGAATCCTCGACATCGTGGTTCATCCGATGAGATCATCGTGGAGCATGTGGGAGCCAACATGGGTATCCAGATCCCGCCGTTGGTTATTGACCGGAGAGTCGTCTCGGTCATGTCTGCTTGTCTCCCGAACCCGTAGGGTCTACACACTTAAGGTTCGGTTACGCTAGGGTTGTAGGGATATGTATATGCAGTAACCCGAATGTTGTTCTGAGTCCCGGATGAGATCCCGGACGTCACGAGGAGTTCCGGAATGGTCCGGAGGTAAAGATTTATATATGGGAAGTCCTGTTTCGGGCATCGGGACAAGTTTCGGGGTTATCGGTATTGTACCGGGACCACCGGAAGGGTCCCGGGGGTCCACCGGGTGGGTCCACCTGTCCCGGGGGGCCACATGGGCTGTAGGGGGTGCGCCTTGGCCTAATGGGCCAAGGGCACTAGCCCCACATAGGCCCATGCGCCTAGGGTTTAAGGGGGAAAGAGTCCTAGGAGGGGAAGGCACCTCCTAGGTGCCTTGGGGGGGGGGAGGGAAACCCCCCTTGGCCGCCGCACCCCCTAGGAGATTGGATCTCCTAGGGCCGGCCACCCCCCCTTGGCCCTCCTATATATAGTGGGGGAGAGGAGGGACTTCATACCTGAACGCCTTGGCCTTTGGTTGCCTCCTTCTCCCTCTCCAACACCTCCTCCACCTCCATAGTGCTTAGCGAAGCTCTGCCGGAGTACTGCAGCTCCATCAACACCACGCCGTCGTGCTGCTGCTGGTGCCATCTCCCTCAACCTCTCCTCCCTCCCTTGCTGGATCAAGAAGGAGGAGACGTGGCTGTTCCGTACGTGTGTTGAACGCGGAGGTGCCGTCCGTTCGGCGCTGGTCATCGGTGATTTGGATCACGTCGAGTACGACTACATCATCACCGTTCTTTTGAACGCTTCCGTGCGCGATCTACAAAGGTATGTAGATGCATTTAATCACTCGTTGCTAGATGAACTCCTAGATGATCTTGGTGAAACGAGTAGGAAATTTTTTGTTTTCTGCAACGTTCCCCAACATCGTCCACGTACCCTCGTAGACCGTAAGCGGAAGCGTTATGACAACGCGGTTGATGTAGTCATACGTCTTCACGATCGACTGATCCTAGTATCGAACATACGACACCTCTGCGATCTGCACACGTTCAGCTCGGTGACGTCCCACGAACTCACGATCCAGTAGAGCTTCGAGGGAGAGTTCTGTCAGCATGATGGCGTGATGACGGTGTTGATGAAGCTACCGACGTAGGGCTTCGCCTAAGCACCGCTACGGTATGACTGAGGTGGATTATGGTGGAGGGGGCACCGCACACAGCTAAAGATCAATGATCAACTTGTGTGTCTTGGGGTGCCCCCTGCCCCCGTATATAAAGGAGCTAGGAGGGAGGCGGCCGACCAAGGAGGAGGGTGCGCCAAGGGGGGAGTCCTACTCCCACCAGGAGTAGGACTCCTTCTTTCCTAGTAGGAGTAGGAGAAGGGGGAAAGGAAGGAGAGAGGAGGAAGGAAAGGGGGGCACCGTCCCGCCTCCTTGTCCAATTCGGACTAGAGGGGGAGTGATGTAGGGCGGAACCCTATGGGGCCGATCTTTCACGTTTGGAGTGGATCCTACGGGGAAACACGAAGGACGCGCGGAAGAACACAAGGGAAATCACGGGGAGAAACGAGAGAAACACTCAACCGACAAGTGAATGATCACACAAGGGCTAGATCGCCGAAAGCATAAGGTAACACAAGATACAAAGTCAACAAAGGGAAGATACATGAGTAACCGTTCTTCTCCATGAGGAGGTCTTGATTGTCTTCTCCGGATGGATGCCTTGAATCCGAATGGATCTTCTCCGAAGAGGCACGGTCCCTCACGTGGAGTAGATCCGGTACGGATGAGCAATGCTCTATCTCACATGAGCTATCATAATGCTAACCCTAGCTAGGAGGTGGGAGAGGCCTATTTATAGTCATAGTGCAAATAGGGGTCAAAGTGAAGGGGTACAAGGGCATCAGCCCGAGGCTGCGGTCACTCAGGCGTCGGACGTCCGGTCTCTACCGGTCGTCCGGTCGCTCACGGAGGTCCGGACGTCCGGTAGGATCGGACATCCGCTGTTTTGGCTTGGGTGCAGGTTTGTCGGATGTCCGGTGGCTTCGGTCTTCCGTTAATTTCCTCTCAGGTGCCCAGTTGCTGGACGTCCGGGGCGGCCGGTCTTCCGCTCGTTGGGAGTCGCCGGTCGTCCGGACCGTGCCGGTCGTCTGGTGCCTGGAGCTTTGGCTGGCCTTCCTTCTCTCGGCTGTAGCAACCTTCAGGGGTCGGTCGTCCGGGCCAGGCCGGTCGTCCGGGCCCGACCGGTCGTCCGGTGCCTGTAGCTTCCCAAGTAGCTCTTCTTCTTGATGTCCATGCTTGGTGTCCTTGCCACCTTGGCCATTGGGTGTGGATGTCCCGTGGCTCTCCTCCAAGTACCTGATCACACACAGAGTGTCCGTATGAGGTAGTAGCCAAGTCTCGTGAGTAGAGAGAGAGAGTTCAGAGAGGAGCGAGTTCACCTTATCTTCAATAGCCTTTGCCCTAGCTCTTGTCATTGGTCCAAGTGGTGTTGAGGGAGATGTAGGTACGTCCATGGGGATGAGCGAGGGATGCTCCACATCATCTCCCCCCCCTTGGGAAAGATCCGACCTCAGATCAAAAGCTTCATCTCCATGGTATGGCGCGAGGTCCTTGACGTTGAAGATGTCGCTCACATTGTACTTGCCTCGTGGTAGGTCTATCTTGTAGGCATTGTCGTTGTAGCGTGCTAGCACCTTGAAGGGTCCATCGGCTCGAGGGAGAAGTTTGGACTTGCGTTCGTTGGGGAAGCGGTCCTTTCGAAGGTGTAGCCACACGAGATCGCCAATGTTGAAGATCATGGGTTGCTTGTTGACATTGAGTTTGGTCGCTAGTCATTGTACTTGGCATTCGATGGTGTGCCTTGTATCCTCATGCATCTTCTTGATGTAGCTTGCCCGTGCACTCGCATCCATGTTGGTGCGCTCTTGTAGAGGAAGAGGTAGAATGTCCAATGGTGACAACGGGTTGAAGCCGTAGACGACCTCAAAGGGAGACTTGCCGGTAGTCGAATGTCTTGCACAGTTGTAGGCGTACTCGGCGACGGGTAGACATGCTTCCCACTCCTTGATGTTCTTCTTGATCAACACGCGAAGTAGAGTGGAGAGAGTCCGGTTCGTCACCTCCGTTTGGCCGTCGGTTTGAGGATGGTATGCGGATGAGAACAAGAGCTTGATTCCGAGCTTGGCGCATAGGGTCTTCCAAAAGTAACTCAAGAACTTGACATCACGATCGGAGACAATTGTCTTTGGTACTCCATGGAGTCGCAAGATTTCCCTACAAAAGAGATTTGCAATGTGTGAAGCATCGTCTATCTTGTTGCAAGGAATGAAATGTGCCATCTTAGAAAATCGGTCCACAACAACAAACACGAAATCCTTTCCATTTTGAGTTCTAGGCAAACCAAGTACAAAATCCATGCTAATGTCTTCCCAAGGTTGATAAGGAATAGGAAGAGGCATCTAAAGACCATGAGATTGAGGTTTAGTCTTAGCTTTGCGACATGTAGAGCATCGGGTGGTGAAGCGTGAGACGTCTCGAAACATCTTGGGCCAAAAGTAGTTCTTAGAGAGCGTGGCGAAAGTATTATCTCGTCCAAAATGTCCCATGAGTCCGCCTCCATGAGCCTCTTGCAAAAGTAGCAAACGAAGAGAAGACTCGGGAATGCATAGTTTGTTAGCTTTCATAAGATAAGCATCCTTGATATAATATTGTTCCCAACAAGTATGCGTCAAACAGTTAGCATAAGGAATAGCAAAAGATGGATCATTAGCATACAAGTCTTTGATGTGCTCAAAACCAATAACATTCAACTCAAGTTTAGTGACAAGCGTGCATATGCATGAAAGCGCATCCGCAACTACATTTTCCTTACCCTTAATGTACTTGATCACATAGGGGAAAGATTCAATAAATTCACTCCATTTGGCATGACGCTTGTTCAACTTAGTTTGTTCTTTTAAGTACTTAAGCGTTTTATGATCGATATGTATGACAAACTCATGAGGTCTAAGATAATGTTCCCAAACATGTAGCACATGCACTAAAGCATACAATTCTTTGTCATATCTGGGATAGTTAAGTTGAGCACCGGAGAGTTTTTCACTAAAATATGCAATGGCTCGTTTTCTTGCATCAAAACTCCGCCAATTCCGGTACCACTTGCATCACAATGTACCTCAAAAGTTTTGTCAAAATTGGGCAAAGCAAGGATCAGAGCATGAGTAAGCAAAGACTTGAGCTCATCAAAATAGGTGGATTGCAAAGATCCCCAAACAAAAGGAGCATTCTTCTTACTCAAGGCATGCAAAGGAGCGGAAATAGTGCTAAAATCTTTCACAATGCGACGATAAAAACCCGCAAGACCAAGAAAACTATGCAGTTGCTGCAAATTGGTGGGTTGGGGCCAAGTTTTAATTGCTTCAATTTTAGATTCATCAACATGGACACCCTTGGATGATACAACAAAACCCAAGAAAACCACTTTGTCAACACCAAATGTGCACTTTTTCATGTTGGCATAAAGATGTTCCTTGCGAAGGGTTTGCAAAACAGCCCTAACATGAGTAAGATGCTCTTTCATGGTTTTGCTAAACACAAGAATATCATCGAAGTAAACCACAACAAAGACTCCAATATAAGGGCGAAGCACATAATGCATAAGACGCACGAAAGTACCGGGAGCCTCCGATAAACCCATAGGCATAACTAACCACTCATATAAGCCAAATTTGGTTTTGAAAGCAGTTTTCCATTCATCACCCTCTTGTATGCGTATTTGATAATAGCAACTTTTAAGATCAATTTTTGAGAAAAAGTTGGCTCCGCTAAGTTCGTCAAGCATATCATCTAAGCGAGGAATGGGATGCCTATAGCGAACGGTAATAGCATTTATAGGTCTACAATCGGAACACAAGCGGAAACTGCCATCTGGCTTAGGCACAAGTATAACGGGAACAGCACAAGGGCTTAAACTTTCACGTACATGACCGTTGTTGATGAGTTGTTGTACTTGCCGTTGAATCTCCTTAGTTTCTTCGGGGTTGACACGGTATGGAGCTTTGTTTGGAAGTGGCGCTCCGGGGATGAGGTTGATTCGATGCTCAATGCCTCGTAGAGGAGGTAGACCCGAAGGTAGCTCATCGGGGAAAACATCTTGGAATTCCTGCAAAAGAGATTGGAACACTAAAGGTAGCTCGTGAGAGGTGTTAGTTTTAGGTTCCCCATCCTTGCACACAAGGACAAAGTGCATCACACTCGATGGGTTCTCACACACTTCTCTCATCTCACTTTTTGTGGCAAATAGTATGAGGTTTTTCTCTCTAGGCGAAGAGGCGCTCAAGTTTGGCTTGTGGCTCTCACTCACTTTTTGGTGGATCACTTTCTCACTCTTCTCTCCACGATGGGTGGCTTGCTTGTCGGCTATCACTTGACTAGGAGACATAGGTCGTAGCACATATTCCTTCCCTTTCATCTTGAAGCTATAGTGATTGGTGCGCCCATTGTGGATGACACCACGGTCGAATTGCCATGGTCGACCAAGAAGGAGGTGGCAAACTGTCATTGGGACCACATCAAACTCCAAAGTGTCCTCATATGCACCAATTTTGAAGGAGACTTTGACCGTATGCTCAACGCGTATAGTGCCGGAGTCACTCAGCCATTGAACCTTGTAGGGGTGCGGGTGCTTCCTCTTTACCAATTGAAGCTTGGAGCATAGTTCTTCACTTGCCAAGGTTTGACAACTACCTCCATCGATGATGACCTTGACGGATCTTCCATTGATGCCGGCCTTGGTGTGGAAGATATGGCATCGTTGGTCTTCTTCTTGTTGATGTTGAAGAGTCAAGACCTGGGAGACAACAAGAGCGGGGCTCCTATCTTCATCACAAAAGACTTGATCATCTTCATCCTCGTTCACGCGCCGGTGCATGGCCACTTGCTCAAGAGCTTCCATCTCCTCATCACTCATGGAGTCGTAGGTGCCATCGTCGTTGAGGATCATGGTGCGCTTGTTGGTGCATTCATAGGACTTGTGGCCTCGGCCACCACAAGTGAAACACTTGAAGGAGCTTGTCTTGATGGTCTCATCGGTCGGAGTAGATGACGAAGCACGCGGCTTGACGTTGCTTGTAGTAGGAGGAAGATGACTTGAACTTGCCGAAGTTTTCTTGTAACTTGACTTGTCGTCGTTGCTTGGAGAAGGCTTGGTTGATGTCGAAGTTGGAGTGGTTGTTGAAGCCTGGTTATTGGAGAAGTCGTAGGTCTTGGACGAGTACTTGGCGTACTTGAAGTCATCTTGCACTTGACGTTCCGCCTTTGTAGCTTGATGCACGAGCTCAATGAGGTTGGAGTAGGGTTGGAAGTCGGCGATCCTCTTGATGGGATGATTGAGTCCATTTAAGAATCGTGCCATTGTTTGCTCATCATCTTCTGTGACATTGGCTCGAATCATGGCTATCTCCATTTCCTTGTAGTATTCTTCAATAATCTTTGTTCCTTGCTTGAGGAGTTGTAGCTTCTTGAAGAGATCGCGGTTGTAGTAGGTTGGCACAAACATGCTCGCATGACTTCCTTCATTTGAGCCCAAGTGGTGATTGGAGGTTCACCTCTTACTTGTCGGCGCTCAAGGACTTGTTCCCACCATATGAGCACATAGTCTTGGAACTCAAGTGATTCCATAGCGATCTTCTTCTCTTCCTCATAGTTGTGCAAACGGAAGATTTTGCTGACCTTCAATGCCCATGAGAGGTATTCTTCCATATCATTGCTTCCATTGAACTTGGGCATCGTGAATTTGAGCTTGCCATAGCGTTGCTCTTTGTTGTGTTGTTGGCGATGGTGATGATGATGCCCTTGACTTGGAGGGTAATCTTCCTCATGTTGCTTTTGGCGTGGAGCAAGTCCATGATCAACTTGCTCTTGTTGAACTTGAGGTTGAGGTGGAGCTTGACGAGGTTGTGAAGGAGCTTGAGGAACTTGACGTTGCACGCGCGGTTGGTAGTTCCTCTCTTGGATTTCTTCTCGAAGGGCTTCCTCTTGATTGCGCTGTTCGCGATTGCAGTTGGCGATGGCTCGACTTGATTCTTGAAGGGCACGTTGCGCCTCAAGAGCTTGCGCTTCTCATTGTTGTTGTTGAAGACGTTGGGCCTCGGCGTCTTGTTCCTCTTGGTGTAGACGCGCTCATTCTTCCTCTTGGGGCCGCAGTCGTTGTCGTTCTTGAGCTTGAGCAAAAGTGACTTGGTTTCAGTGAGGACAAGGGACTTGCTCATCAACTTGCTCTTGTGAATGCTTGTCGTGTAGCGGGTTGCGAGATGCATGACGGTCTTGACGCGCGGCTTGTCGAAGAGTGTTTGATGACGGTGTACTTGAGCCAGAGAACGAGTCGTCGGAGTGTCGACTTGAGTGGCTCTGTCTTGAGTATGAAGAAGTTGAAGGAGGCTGGTTCACCAACAAGGCTCAGATCTCGTCCATTCTTGCATCATTATCTTGCTTGTGCGCGTCGAGCTTGTTGTCGAAGTAGTCTCGTGTACGTTGCTTGGAGAGTTGCAAGCCGGTGGCGAGGTTGTCGATGCGGTCGTTCATTGCTTGTTGCTCTTGATGCAACGCTCGTTGTGCACCAAAGAGGTGGCTCTTGGTGACGTATGATGACATGTCGTCGTCTTGCTCGATGAAGAGTGGGTTGGTAGAAGTACTTGGCCTATCCATCATTCCAAGCAAAAATGTGAGTGGTAGAAGGAGAAGAACTTATACCAATGTACCTTGACCGATGTTGATGATGAATCAAGTTCACTCAAATGCGGACAATGAAATAGCACTATTGGTACCAATTCTTGTCGGTTCTCACACCTACACAAGTAAAAGCTTATGGTGGAGCTCGGTTAGGATGGTAGCACAAAATTTGATGCAATAGTAAGTGAGCTTCAATAATGTTGGAAATGATTCACAAATTTGCAAATGCAACAAGTAGACCAAGCAAGTAGGGGTACACGGGAACGCACACGCAAATAGATAGATGGGATTGTGCAAACCAAAATTGAGCCAAAATGTGGAATCCACAAAAATGCTATTGTTGCACAATACACGAGAGACGCTAGCACGATTGCACAATAGGCGGATACGGAACTTGTGCACAACCTACTAGGCAAAAATGCAACGACCTCTATCCCAAGTATGCTATATGTATGGTATTTCGGTGCTATGATCCAAGATGATCGAGTATGACAATCTTAATGTAGTATGATGCTATGGTTCTTGCTCATAAGCTCTTTGCTTATCTTTCCTCTTTGCTTAAAAGCTTGGGTGGCTCTTTCACTTTTGAGCTCTTTTCTCATGCAAACTTCACGAACCAAGATATCAATTGTGTATGCGATGACAACTTTGTGACACACGAGTTGATGTCAAGATATGCACCACTATGGTATTGTATATATGCTATGGAGTATTATTACTAATGTGCACAAGTCACATTGCTGGCAATACTCAAAGGCTAGTCTCGATGGGTAAGCTACACAAAAGTAAGGCCATGTGGGTATCAATGCAATTGCAAGGTATGACAAAGATGTCGTCGAAGTTACCGTCCTTGGCGATGATGAGACCCTTGCGAAGATGAGCACGGTGATGATGATGTCGAACCGTACCTATATAGACGAAACACAATAGGACACGGGAGCCACACTCAAAATCTCAAAGACCAAAATGTGTCAAAATCGTCATAGGAGGTATCGGGGAGGATGGTGGTGTATGTGGGTTTGGAAGATGTGGAGGAAGGTGGGGATGTGGTGGTGGCCGAACTGAAAAATTCAGTTTCGTCAGAGTTTCATGGACGTCCGGAAGGTCACGGTCGTCCGACCGTCGGACGTCCGGCGGGGTCCGGTTGTCCGGTACCTGGGCGAAAATCGGGCACAGTATGAACTGCGCAATTTCGGGGTGGAGGAAGATGGTGAGGTCGAAATCGAGCGGATATGTGGATGGAAAAGGGTGGGGAGGGTGGGGAAAGCAAGATCCACACGTTGCAACTCAAATCCATGGACCAAATCCAACAAAATCTCAACTCACCAACAAATCACAAAAAAAAAATTGGGGCTATTTTTGCTGGGGAATTTTCGGATTTAGGACGAAAACAACAAAATCAAGCTAGAAACACAGGGTAGGGGCTCCAAAAACGTGATCAACATGGCTCATGATACCAAGATGATGTAGGGCGGAACCCTATGGCGCCGATCTTTCACGTTTGGAGTGGATCCTACGGAGATACACGATGAACGCACCGAAGAACACAAGGGAAAACACGGGGAGAAACGAGAGAATCACTCAACCAACAAGTAATCGATCACACAAGGGCTAGATCACCGAAAGCATAAGGTAGCACAAGATTCAAAATCAACAAAGGAAAGATACAAGAGTAACCGTTGTTCTCCGTGAGGAGGTCTTGATTGTCTTCTCCGGATGGAGGCCTTGAATCCGAATGGATCTTCTCCGAGGAGGCACGGTCCCTCACGTGGAGTAGATCCGGAATGGATGAGCTATGCTCTACCTCAAGATGAGCTATCACAATGCTACCCTAGCTAGGAGGTGGGCAAGACCTATATATAGTTGTAGTGCAAATGGGGTCAAAGTGAAGGGGTACAAGGGCTTCATCCTATGGCGGCGGTCACTCAGGTGTCGGACATCCGAGAGACGTCGGACGTCCAGAGCTTCGGGACGGTCCGGACGTCCATAGATGTCGGACTTCCGTAATTTTGGCTCTGGTGCTGGTCGCCCGGTCGTCCGGTGGCTTCGGATTTCCGCTAATTTCCTCTCGGGTGCTCTCGGGTGCCCAGCTGCCGGATGTCCGGGGGCGTCGGGCGTCCGAGGGTCTGGGAGTCGTCGGACGTCCGGGCTGGGCCGGTCGTCCGTGGCCTGTAGCTCTATCCCGCCCTCCTTTCCTCGCTGTAGCATCTCCCAGGGCTCGGACGTCCGGGACCGGCCGGTCGTCCGGTGCCTATAGCTTCGCAAATGGCTCTTCTTCTTGATGTCCATGATTGGAGTCCTTGCCACCTTGGCCATTGGGTGTAGCTGTCCCGTGGCTCTCCTCCAAGTACCTGATCACACACAGAGTGTCCATATGAGGTAGTAGCCAAGAGAGGAAGTTCTGAGAGGAGCGAGTTCACCATATCTTTGATAGCCTTTGCTCTAGCTCTTGTCATGGGTCCTGTCGGTGTCAAAACCGGCGGATCTCGGGTAGGGGGTCCCGAACTGTGCGTCTAGGTGGATGGTAACAGGAGACAAGGGACATGATGTTTTTACCTAGGTTCGGGCCCTCTCGATGGAGGTAAAACCCTACTCCTGCTTGATTAATATTGATGATATGGGTAGTACAAGAGTTGATCTACCACGAGACCAGAGAGGCTAAACCCTAGAAGCTAGCCTATGGTATGATTGTTGTTCGTCCTATGGACTAAAACTCTCCGGTTTATATAGACACCGGAGAGGGCTAGGGTTACACAGAGTCGGTTACAATGGGAGGAGATCTACATATCGTATGGCCAAGCTTGCCTTCCACGCCAAGGAAAGTCCTATCCGGACACGGAAAGAAGTCTTCAATCTTGTATCTTCATAGTCCGGGAGTCCGGCCAAAGGTCATAGTCCGACCATCCGGACACCCCCTAATCCAGGACTCCCTCAGTAGCCCCTGAACCAGGCTTCAATGACGACGAGTCCGGCGCGCAAATTGTCTTTGGCATTGCAAGGCGGGTTCCTCCTCCGAATATTTCATAGAAGATGTTGAACACAAGGATAGTGTCTGGCTCTGTAAAATAGTTTCCACATACCACCATAGAGAGAATAATATTCGCACAAATCTAATCTGCTGACGCATTCCGCAGCGTGACATCATGCCACAGCCAAGCCTTTATTCGTTTTACTGTCCCACCTTAGTGTGTTTAGCGAGGCGGTTTCCTTGGCACGTCCTGTAAAAGCAGAGATCGTGTCCCCTTATTCCGGGATTCTCATCAATACGGGCGCGGGTAACCCAACCGCGCCATTAATCGCGGCGCTTGGGAGATAAGCGAGTTTTATTAGGCTGGTGGGGGCTCATAGTTTCGGCCGCCCATATAAGGGGATAAGGATCCACCCTTTCCATCTACGCCTTCTTCCTCCTTCGCTTACCCATTCCTGTGCACTCGAGCTCCAGCACCCCAGTCCGCACTTCCCACCTCAACCTTCTCCAACCATGTCCGGAGCGGGAGGTAGATGGATGGCCTCCACCGTCACGGAGGGGCACATCAAAAAGTTGAGGAAGGCCAGATACTTGTCTAACGACATCGCACACCGGCTTCCAGATGAGGGGCAACTCATCCCCACCCCTAGGCCCCATGAGAGGGTCGTGTTCCTCCCCCATTTCCTTCGCGGACTGGGCTTTCCTCTTCACCCGTTCGTCCGGGGGCTCATGTTCTACTATGGCCTGGACTTCCACGATCTGGCCCCGAACTTCATCCTCAACATCTCGGCGTTCATCGTCGTGTTGAGGTCTTCCTCCGCATCCAGCCCCACTTCGGCTTATGGCTGACGACCTTCAATGTCAAGCCAAAGGTTGTGTGCGGAGGGGCCATGGTGGGCAAGATAGCCAACGTTACATGGCTCGAGGGCGCCTTCGTGGAAACCATCAAAGGGTGGAAATCGGGGTGGTTCTACATCACCGAGCCGCGTGACCCTGAATGGGCAGCGGCCCCCGAATTCCGATCTGGCATGCCCACACGGCTCACCTCATGGAAAGAGAAGGGCCTGTCATGGGGTAATTCGGCAGAGGTGACCGGACTTCAAACCTGCGTCAAAGACCTGATCAACAGGAAGGTTAAACTCGTCACCGTAGTCCAGGTCATGCTCTTCCGCCGGATCCTACCGTGTCAACGACGGGCTTTTAATCTGTGGGAATTCGACCCGGCCCAACACCAAACTTTGTCCAGGCTCTTCGACACAACGCACGAAGATGCCTGGAAGGTGCTTTTCAAGAGCTCTGAGGTTCACCCTCCCATTACCGAGGATCGCGGATTCTATGCGAAGCGTCACGCCAGCGCGGTAAGATCAATTTACCCATCACGGGGTATTTCTTTTTCATAGTTTGACTCTATGCGGGATCTAAACTCCCATCCCTTTAACATGACTGGCAGAAGAAGGCCGGACAGATCAACTGTCCGGCTCCTTTGCCCGAAGACCCAGCGGACGCCCGTTTGACGAAGCTGCTGGTTCCGGCACCCCACGTGGTGCTGGAGAAGAAGGCCAGGAAGAAGGCCACGGGGACTCGAAAGAGTTCCCGATGCCTGGTGGTGTCGGACTCATCGCCCGATGACCCCTAGACGCCCTCCGCCTCCGAAGACGAGGAGGAGGAAGAAGAAGCCCCTCCCCCTCCAGCGGGGGGAGGAAAGAAAAGGAAGGCCGCCCCAACTGGGGAGGCCGGAGGGTCCAAGAAGGGGAAGACCCTTCTTCCGGACTACGCCTCTGACACCGACGACGGCGGAGAGGAACGGCCATCCAGGGTCAAGCCCCTGGCAAAATCGTAAGTATCCGGATACCAGAATAACTTATGGCGTTCCTCTATTGTGCAGTACCTTCTGATGCCGAATTCAATTATGCAGCCCACCCAAGGCTCAGCTCGGCGATTCGTCGAGCGGCTCCCTGGACTCGTCGGATGTGAATAGCGCTTCACTCCCGACGTCTACCTCCCCCCGCCCTACGGACGATGCCGAGGTGGAGTCCCAAAAGGGGCTAAACTAGGAGGAGGTGGTCCTGGAGGCGCCGCAAGGCAACCTCCCGGACCCCAGGCCCAAAGGGGACGTAGCCCCAGAGGGATCTAAGTCCGGCCCTGGGCCGGACACCGCTCCGGAACCTTCAGTGATTCCGGAGTCCGGCAGGCGGCCCCCTCACAAGAAGGGATAGCCTACGACACCGTCGGCCTCCGTCCAACCGGAGGCGCTGGACAACTTGCTGGAGGTGCTTAATGGCGCCTCCATCGACGAAGAGCACCGCACTGTTATGAGTGCGGTGATCCAGAAGGTTCAGTCCGCCAAGAGCGGACTGACGGAAGCCTGTACCAGCCTTCTAACTGGTTTCAAGGTATGTATTTAAAACATGTAAAAATGTTACCGCATAGACAGTAGCCCCTGATGCTTAGTGTGGCGTTCGGAAAGAAAAGCCGGACTGAGGATCTAAAAATATATACGCAGGAGTCTAACATAAATATGTCAATATGGGAATGCAGGCTGCGCTTCTGACCTCTGCCGCACTAACTGCGGAGGTCGATGCATTGAAGCAGAGCCTTGAGAGATCCGAGAACGAGCTCGGCCTTGCCAAGAAGCAACTCGAGGACAAAAAAGGTATGTAGTACCTTATGTAATTGTATATATAAATACCTGGTTGCAAATGGTGATAGGACCAATGTGAATATTACAGGGGCCACAACCGAGGTGGCGACCCTGAAGGAAGCGCTTTCCAAGGCCGAAGACAATGCGGCCATGGAGCGCTCAGAGCAAGAGAAGCAAGAGGCGCAGGTGGCGGAGGTGCGGCAAGAGCTCGATGCTCGATGAGAGGTTAGAGCTTGACTCGAAGACCCGAGACTCCGAGCTTGCCTCAGTACTTGAAAGAGCCAAATCTGCCAAGGCCGAAGCCCAAAAATCCCTCCAGGAAATTGAGGCGATGAAAAGGATTGCGGCGGGTAAGGCATTCTTTATGCAAAGCAAGCACGCGAAAGTAAATTACCTGTTACTTACCCGAATCCGGAGCTCTCCAGGAGCTTTCGCAGATCTGCCCCGCAGTGTATCCGACGCTGCCGCATTCTATCGGGCCGAGGAAGGGAGCTCGACGGAGAAGGTGTTCTGGTCCCAGTATGCTGAAGCCGAACGCCCGGTGCCCCTGAGCGACCAGCTGAAGCAGCTGGTCGATCTTCATAAGGCAGCCGAACAGGCCATGAAGGGCCTGATAGGCCAGCCGTGGCCTGGGGAGGTCATGCCTTTGAGCTACTTTGGGTTGGTGCGGCGGCTGGTGGATGCCTGTCCCCGGCTTGAAGTCATCAAGCGCTCCGTATGCATCGAAGGCACCCGTAGGGCTTTTGCCCGTGCTAAAGTGCATTGGGGCAAGCTGGATGCTGAGAAGCTGGTGACAGAAGGGCCACCGGAGGGGAAGGAGCATGACAGGCCCGAGATGTATTATGAGGGGGTCCTGAAGGGTGCCCGTCGTGTGGCGGATGAATGTACCAGGGATGTAATTTTTGAGTAAACTCGCTCGTACTTGTCTTGTGCGCTGAAAACTTGTTCATATGCACTAAGCAACGCATTTTGAATTTAAAATATTACCTTCTGTGCGGCCGTTTATTAAATCTGAGAGATGCAAGTCCTCGGCTTCTACCCCCATGCCACAAGTGCTGGGGTGTTCGGGATAAACCTGAGCGCTCTTGTTCCCATTATTGGGTCCATCGAGGGAGGCGCTCAGCACAACGAACAAGGCCATCGGACTTATAATGCTTTATCACTCTCACTTAGCCATAGAATTCTATAATTTTAAATTTCGGTGAAGCCCCTAGTATTCGGAAGACCGAGTTCGGGGCGCTATCCATGCCTAGGCTGGACAAAGCCAGCTCCTTGCTCTAAGCGGCATAAGTCTTTAAGGACTCGAAAAACCTCTCGAACAGCGACCGGTCTCTTGCCCTATCATGACAGTCAGTTTTAGCTTTCTCTACTGAGGTGTTAACCCAGCTCAACTGGGGCACAATCGCAGTAGTTCTCCCAGCTCTACCTTAGCCGACACAGCAGAACGTAAGGTACCAAAACATGGGAGTCGGGCAAACCTAACTATTGACCCAAGACATGATTCAGAGCCGATGAATATAGTTCTATAAGTTTCGGGGTGCCGCACTCATGAGAGTGTTCGGTCTTCTCACACCGTATAATGGGGTACTTAAGCCCCTGGCGTATTGGCCGTACCAAAGTGTACGGTTGCATAATGTCATGACTGAACATATTTATATAAAAATAAATGAATACAATAAGAGACAAGAGCTATGTATTGTTTATTAAAAGGGGCTGCTATGAGAGCAGGACGATACAAATAGTGCAATGTGCAAGAGATGGGATTATTTGACATGTCCCCCTCCAGGGGCAAGCTGCGAGACTTTAAGTAAGACAGGTATTTAGCTTGTTATAGAGACCACCTGGACATTTGATGTGGCTTGTTGTCTCCCTGGTTGTTGCATCGTGTGTTCGGCGATTGTATTGCCGGACAGGCCTTCCGAATAATAGAGTCTTGAAAGTATATATAAAAAAAAGAAGAAATGGCAAAATTGGGAGCCCCTAGTGCGGTTGAGCCGCATTCTGGGCGTGCCATGGTTGTGCCCCTCCCCTTATGCCCATGGTATTTCCAGAGCGTAGTTATGTACGCGTGGTACTACTATCGCAATCTCGCGAGGGCTGGGGTTGGGGCCGCACTGCTATGCTTGCTCGGAACGTGCCAGCCGGTTTTTTTGTAGGTTACTTCGGGCGCGCTTGACGTTGTCCGGACGTTTAACAGCCGGATTGGAGAATTGCCTTGAGAGGCTACTTTGTACTTCCGCCGCCAGGGCTGCCGTGTGCTCCTATGTTCGGAGAGAGCGTTTGGTGTTTCCATTGACTGTAATGACTCCGCGAGGGCCTGGCATCTTGAGCTTGAGATATGCGTAGTGCGGCACCGCATTAAATTTTGCGAATGTGGTTCGTCCGAGCAAGGCGTGATAGCCACTGCGGAACAGGACTATGTCGAAGATTAACTCTTCGCTTCGGAAATTATCCGGGGATCCGAAGACCACTTCGATTGTAACTGAGCCTGTACAGCTGGCTTCTACACCTGGTACGACGCCTTTAAAGGTCGTCTTTGTGGGTTTAATCCTCGAGGGATCTATACCCATTTTTCGCACTGTATCCTGATAAAGCAGGTTCAGGCTGCTGTCGCCGTCCATGAGGACTCTAGTGAGGTGAAATCCGTCAATGATTGGGTCTAGGACCAATGCGGCGAATCCGCCGTGACGAATGCTAGTGGGGTGGTCCCTTCGATCAAAAGTGATCGGGCAGGAGGACCATGGGTTGAACTTTGGGGCGAAAGGCTCCAGCGCATAGACGTCCTTGAGAGCACGCTTCCATTCCCTTCTGAGGATATGGGTTGCGTATATCATGTTCACCGTCCGCACTTGTGGGGGGAAGCCCTTCTGTCCTCTGTTGTTCGGCGACCGGGGCTCCTCCTCGTCATCGCTATGCAACCCCTTGTCTCTGTTTTCGGCACTTAACTTGCCTGCCTGCTTGAACACCCAACAATCCCTGTTGGTGTGATTGGCTGGTTGTTCGGGGGTGCCGTATATCTGGCATGAGTGATCGAGTATCCGGTCTAAACTGGATGGGCCCGGAGGATTTCTTTTGAATGGCTTCTTCCGCCGACCGGGTTTAGAGCCTCTGAATCCAGCATTAACTGCCGTATCCTCAGTATTATCGCCGTTAATGCGGCGCTTGTGCTTGTTACGACGCGACCTGCCATTGTTGTCCTTGGTATCTGTGTTACTAGGGCTCTTGGTCATGTTATTGCTACGAGCTAGCCAGTTGTCTTCTCCCGCGCAAAAGCGGGTCATGAGTGTCGTGAGGGCTGCCATAGATTTCGGCTTTTCCTGTCCTAGGTGCTGGGCAAGCCATTCATCTCGGATGTTATGCCTGAAGGCTGCAAGAGCCTCTGCGTCCGGACAGTCAACTATTTGATTTTTCTTGGTTAGGAACCGCGTCCAGAATTGTCTGGCCGATTCCTCTGGCTGCTGAATTATGTGACTTAGGTCATCGGCGTCTGGCGGTCGCACATAAGTGCCCTGGAAGTTGTCAAGGAATGCGGATTCCAGGTCCTCCCAGCAACTAATTGACTCTGCTGGCAGGCTGTTAAGCCAATGCCGAGCTGGTCCTTTGAGCTTGAGCGGGAGGTATTTGATGGCGTGTAGATCATCACCACGGGCCATGTGGATATGAAGGAGATAATCCTCGATCCATACCGCAGGATCTATTGTGCCATCGTATGATTTGATGTTTACGGGTTTAAAACCCTCGAGGATTTGATGATCCATTACTTCGTCTGTGAAGCATAGTGGGTGTGCGGCGCCTCTGTACTGGGCTATATCATGACGTAGCTCGGATGAGCTTTGTCTGTTGTGTTCGGCGTGGCCGTATTTGCCATATCCGGCGTGACGGTTATCGTCACGTGACGTGGGGCGCCCACGCGATCCGTAGATTGATCTTGTTTGCCTTGCCTTATCCTCCAATATGTCTCGTAGGTCTGGTGCAATTCCCCGTGCCCTGGTATTTTTTGAGCGGCGCCGGGGTGCGGCTTGAGTTGAGGGCCGAGAGGCCTCTCTGTCGCAGCCACGGGGTGGCCGATCGGCCGCATCATACGCTGGTGATATAGGTTTAGTTGCTTCCTCCTCTAGTTGGGGTAGCAACTTGCGCTTTGGGTAGCTCTTGGAGGGGCGCTCGAGTTTGTACTCTTCGGCCGCCAGGACTTCAGTCCATCTGTCGGCTGGCAAATATTGGTCAGCTCTAAGCTGCTGCAGCTTTCTTTTGAGGTTGTTTGCTGTGGCCATAAGCCTGCATTTGAAACGCTCTTGTTTGGTGGGATCCTCAGGCACGACTAATTCGTTGTCGTCGAGGCTTGCCTCACACTACTAGGAAAAGGGCTATAGATGGAAATGGCACTAATGGCGCACCAGACATGTGGTGCGCCATTAGTATATACTAATGGCGCACCACCTTCTGATGCGCCATTAGTGTTGAAACTACTAATGGCGCACCCTGCCTACGGTGCGCCATTAGTACCAAATTTTTTTTGAACTAGTGCGCCTGTCCAAACATACTAATGGCGCACCGTGTGTGTGGTGCGCCATTACTAGTTAAACTAGTAATGGCGCACCATGCCACGGTGCGCCATTAGTAACCTTGGCCACCACTTCCACCGAATGCACCCCCCCCCTGTGGATCGCCTTTTCAGTTTTAAAAAAAATAAAACAAAATGATAAAAATGTCAAAAAAATAAAACAAAATAAGTTTCCCATGTGATATGTGGCCTAGTTGTTGGGAAAATTTGCAAATATGAATTTTGACTTCATTTGCAAAATCTCGCGAGAATTTGTAAAAATGGGCATAACTTTTGCATACTAACTCGGATGAAAAAGTTTTTTATATGAAAAATCATCTACTCGAGAGGCAAAAAAGATACGGGGCTTTTAAGATCTAGAGAGGCAAAAAAAAATCAAAAAAATTCAAACTTACTAATGGCGCACCTGCCCATGGTGCGCCATTAGTATCTTCCCTCCTTCAAAATTCAGAATAAGTCAAAAAAAAATTTACTAATGGCGCACCTGACCATGGTGCGCCATTAGTATCTTCCCGCCTTCAAAATTCAAAATAAATAAAAAAAATAAAAAAAATTACTAATGACGCACCTGACCATGGTGCGCCATTAGTATCTTCCCGCCTTCAAAATTCAAAAAAAAATAAAAAAAATAAAAAAAATTACTAATGGCGCACCTGACCATGGTGCGCCATTAGTATCTTCCCGCCTTCAAAATTCAAAATAAATAAAAAAAATAAAAAAAATTACTAATGGCGCACCTGACCATGGTGCGCCATTAGTATCTTCCTGCCTTCAAAATTCAAAATAAATCAAAAAAATAAAAAAAATTACTAATGGCGCACCTGACCG